>NW_019268541.1:2031426-2058313 GCF_002738365.1 Cucurbita moschata
TTTTTTTTTTTTTTTTTTTTTTTCTCGAAAGCATTAAAAAGTAAACAAAGTGAGGTTGCATTATAAAATAAAATAAAATAAAATAAAAGAAAAAAGAAAATAGTTTTTTTTTTATGGAGGGGACATAAGGGTAATTAAACAAAAAGGTAAGGGCAATCTAGTATCTGACGTCACCGCAACAGCGATCCGCACTGCATCACTGCCCAACCACATCCCAACACGTGTCCACACTCTGAACCTCCTCCAGCCTCCCCAAATATAATTACCCCTCCACTCACAAATATAAATTCAAATTTACCTAAATTACAAATTTGATATTTAAATTTTGATTATAATAATAATAATAATATTATTATTATTGACTTAAAATATTATGTGATAAATATATTAGATAAATATATGGAGGACGAAATACACGAAAAAGGACAAAAATGTAATTTTAAGAAATAGATAGATGGACGAAATACGTTTTTAACTATATAATCACTCTTTTATTGAAATTTCGTTCTTATAAAAATTGTTAGCTCTATTTAATGGAGATTAGATCTCTCGACTCTTTTGATGGCTAGACTGAGAAAAATAGATTAATAAACCGAGAATGACAAAGAATAGTATTTAGTACACGAAAAAGGACAAAAATGTAATTTCAAGAAGTGAACAGAAACACGAAGTACTAAAATTTTGTCTTTGTGAAGTACTTCGAGCGATGTAAGAAATGTTTTTATTTCAAAGTTTTTATTTATTTATTTATTTATTTTTTATTAATTTAGGTCTAAGAATTCCGGTTATATAGAAATGTTTTTATTGGAAGGTTAAAATGGTAATTTTGTATCAATAAAATATAATAAAAGGTAGAGTGGCACTTTTGTAAATAATTGGAAATCCGAGCCTTTTTTGGGAAGCTTACCTTTTCTCCTTGTGTTCTTTTTATGGTGGACTTCACCGCAGTTGCAGAGCTTTTATCACAGAGTGATTACGAGATAAATTTGCAGAGCCAAAGTGAAAGAGAAGGAGGAAGGAGGAAGAAGAAGGAAGAACTGAACAGACCCAGGTTCGAATCTCAAAGAAACCCATTTTCATCGCAATTAACTGGAAGAATCAACACCCATTTCCACTCTGAATCGACCCAGTTCTTCTTCTTGAGCTCAAATTCCCTGCTCTTCACGGATTTTGATTCCCACCCTTTTTAATTCTTCCCTGAGCTCAGAAATGGAGCAGATCATGGCAGTCTACAAGATTCAGACCTGTGGAATAGTGTAGGCGCTTTGGGAGAAAGCGCTTGTCGCTGTTCCTGCTCTGTTTCTCTCCCACTCCACCTTTTCCTCTCTGTTTTTTCAAGCTTTCGGCTCGCCGGAGCATGGCTTGCCGGAGAAGAATTGTGGGAAATATTGACCCAGTTAGGAAGAGAAGCGGTGGTTTGAGAACGAAGCAGGCAGGGAGAGGATCGTGTCGTGGAAGTTAGAAATTAGAATGGGAAATTTGAAATAGCTTGAGAAATATACGGTCTCATCGGCGCTTGAGCATTTTATGTTCTTGTTCTCTACTGTTTCGTGCATGTTTTGTATTGGGTATTGTATAAAATTGCTTCGGTAGCTATGAGGTTTTCGCTTAAAGAAACGCTCAAGGCTCTTTGTGGTTCGAATCAGTGGTGTTATGCTGTGTTCTGGAAGATCGGTTGCCAAAATTCCAAGTAAGATTTGTTCTCCAAAACCCCATGAAATCCCATGTTTTTTATTTTTGTTTGGAGCATAGGAATATCCTTAATGGGATCTGGGTTTGATTGCTTTGTTGGAGTTTAGTTCAATCTAGAAAGGAAAAGGGGAAGAAAAGTTAAAAAAGTGGCCTAGAGATTACTGTCTTTGAATCCTTTAAAGTGGGAAGTTCATTAATTAGCTTTGGATTCATGTTGTTTTGGTAGCTTGTGTTGTGTTGAAGTAGTTCACATGATTGGTTAAAGCAGATTGTTTGATATGTGGCCTTTTACTTGCTTCTTTATCCCTTTTTAGCTGATTTTTTGGATGGATTCTGCTTTGTTCTGAAGATTAATGGCCTTTGGCTTTGGCTTTGGCTTTTCTGATATCATGTTTTGTGGAGTGGCGTTTGCTTTTCAAGACCAGTATGAACATCTAACTCTATTCCCTCAGCCAAGCAAAGACAAACATATTACTCAAAGACCAGCTGGTCTTTGAGTAATATGTTTGTCTTTGCTTGGCTGAGGGAATAGAGTTAGATGTTCATACTTTTAGATCCTTTGACCGATTTGTTTTTGTGAGATCCTACATCGGTTGGAGAGGAGAACGAAGCATTCCTTATAAGGGTGTGGAAATCTCTCCCTAGTAGATGCGTTTACGAGGGGAAGCTTGAAAGGGAAAGCCCAAAGAGGACAATATATGCTAGCAGTGGGCTTGGGCTGTTACAAATGGTATAAGAGCTAGACATCGGGTGGTGTGCCAGTAAGGACGTTGGACTTCTAAGGGGGGTAGATTATGAGATCCAATATTGGTTGGAGAGGGGAACGAAGCATTTCTTACAAGGGTGTGGAAATCTCTCCCCAATAGACGCGTTTATCAGGGGAAGCCCGAAAGGGAAAGCCCAAATAGGATAATATCTACTAGCGGTGGGCTGAGTCTGTTACAATTGGTATCAGAGCTAGACATTGGACGGTGTGCCAGCGAGAACGCGGGGCTCCTAAGGGGGGTGGATTATGAGATCCCACATCAGTTGGAGAGGGGAATGAACCAGTCCTTATAAGGGTGTGAAAACCTCTCCATAGGAGACGCGTTTATGAGGGGAAGCCTGAAAGAGGACAATATATGCTAGCAGTGAGCTTGGGTTGTTACAAATGGTATCAGAGCTAGACATCGAGTGGCGTGCCAGTGAGGATGGTGGGCTTCCAAGGGGGGTGAATTATGAGATCCCACATCGGTTGGAGAAGGGAACGAAGTATTCGTTATAAGGGTGTGGAAACTTTGAGGGAAAGCCCGAGAGGGAAAATCCAAAAAAGACAATATCTGTTAGCGGTGGGCTTGGGTGTTAAAGTTTTCTTTTCTCAATGGTACACCGAGGCAAGGATGATATCGTACTGCTTTGTTTCAATTGAAATCTTTAGTTATCTTTGAGCATGAATGTGAGGCATTTTGGACTTGCAGGCTCCTGATATGGGAAGAATGCCATTACCAGCTCTTACCCAGCTTTGAGTCATCTGGAAGTGGGAGCTCCAAATTACCCCTTGGGGAATGGGAAGGATGTTGGGGGTATTCCCAAAGTTTCTCCTCACAACAGGCGAATCGTGTGGACGATAAACTTTATTCCTTAATTAACAAGATGATGTTGAATAAACAGATTAGTTTAGTAGGTGAAGGGTAAGCAGCTTCCCGAGCTCGATTATCCTCTTTTGTTCTTCTTTTCGGTACTCATTTTAACCGAACATGCTATGCACGTTTGTCGTTTTCAGGATTGTTGGGCGAGCTGCGTTTACAGGAAACCATCAGTGGATTCTGTCAAGCAATTACACCAGAGATGCTTATCCACCAGAGGTATGCATCAAATGTTTTACTGTTCATAAGGTCGTTGGAATCACGAGTATTCTCAATGAGTGTATGGTACAATTGAAATGGGATTCTGAGTAATTCACGTTTTAATTGTTCCATCCTTTGGAAAGGACTCATTCAAAGATCTCATTCTGTAACAGCCTAAGCCCACTGTTAGCAAATATTGTCCTCTTTGGGTTTTCCCTTTCGAACTTCCCCTCAAGGTTTTTAAAACACGTCTGCTAGGGAGAGGTTTTACACTCTTATAAAGAATGCTTCATTCCCCTCTCCAACCGATGTGGGATCTCAAAATCCACACCCCCCTTCAGGGCCAGCGTCCTCGTTGACACTCGTTTCCTTCTCCAATCGATGTGGGACCCCCCAATTCACTCCCTTTGGGGTCCAACGTCCTTACTGGCATATCGCCTTGTGTCCACCCCCCTTAGGGACTCAGCCTCCTTGCTGACACATCGCCCGGTGTCTGACTCTAATACCATTTATAACAGCTCAAGTCCACCTCTAGCAGATATTGCCCTCTTTGGGCTTTCCCTCAAAGTTTTTAAAACGTGTCTGTTAGGGAGAGTTTTCCACACCCTTATAAAAAATGCCTCGTACCCCTCTCCAACCGATGTAAGATCACGCAATCCACCCCCCTTCGGGCCCAGCGTCCTCGTTGGCACTCGTTCCCTTCTCCAATCGATGTGGGACCTCCCAGTCTACTCCCTTTCGAGACCCAACGTCCTGTTGGCACACTGCCTCACGTCCACCCCCTTAGAGGCTCAGCCTTCTCACTGGCACATCGCCCGGTGTCTAATTCTGATACCATTTGTACAGCCCAAGCCCACCGTTAAGCAGATGTTGGCCTCTTTGGGCTTCCCTTTCCGAGCTTCCCCTTAAGGTTTTTAAAATGCGTCTGCTAGGGATAGGTTTCCATACCCTTATAAAGAATGCTTCGTTCCCCTTTCCAACCAACGTGGGATCTCACAACATTCTTTGATCATGTTTCTAACCTCTTAAATTTACATGGTTGATGTGAAAGGTTCATGATGAAAATAGATCAAAATTTTTGCATTGACCATTAATTCTTTTGGGATGTGCTTTCAGGTTCTCAATGAGTTGCATCAACAATTTTTAGCTGGAATGCAGGTTTGATAGATTTTCCTACATCTTCTATCCCCTGTAACAAAATTGTTTCCTCGAACAGTTTCGTGAAAAGCTTTTGTATCTCATTTGCAGACCGTCGCAGTTATTCCGGTACTTCCTCATGGAGTCGTACAGCTGGGCTCGTCCTTCTCGGTGAGTACCGATTAAAGCGTTAGTTCTGTTTGTACCTATGGCTTTTGACTAATTATCTTCTAACATACATCTGGAGGATGATACCATTAGTTACCCTGTAAATATGCTAGTGGTTGACTATCATATCAGCTATTTTCAATAGTCCGAGAACTATAGAAATCGTTCGACTACATCGAGTATTAGCTTTACCTCATCAAACTTCCGAGTTCCCTTAATGATGTTCTCGAATTGCTTCTTCAGATCATGGAGAACTTGATGTTTGTAAACGACGTAAAGAGTTTGATACTACATTTAGGGTCTGTGCCTGGTGCTCTTCTTTCTGAGACGTATGATGGAAAAGACCCTTCTCGAATGGCTGGACTTACGGACCCTTCTCGAAGTTGCGACGTGATGGATCCCTTATTGATGGATGGCAATTGCAACCCACAAGACAACTCATTGCTAGCTTCTAGGTCCAATCAGCCTTCTAATTTGCTGTTTCAAGAGATCTGGTCTAATAATCATCTTGCTGCTTCTTCAACGTCGCAAAATCCTTACATGTCTCGAGCTCAGGCAATTCCTCATCAAAATCTTGGTCTATCAAATGATATTCTAGCGATGAAGCCGAATCTCTCTTCAAGAGACGATTTGGAGTATGGACGTGTCAGAGCTGAAGTCATTCTTCCAAATACTGAGGCACGGTTTCACCAGCAGGCTTCTTCGAGTTCGTTGTACAACTCCCAATCTGGTGTCTTTCTATCGACCGTTGCGCATAGCAGCCTGAAATTAGTGGGAAATCAGAATCTTTCAGCTGGCTTGAATTCATCAAATACTTGTAACCCGTCTCAACTGGTGACACCTGGTGGCAAAACGATCGATAATGAAAATAGTTCCGTGACAACGAATCATCCATTAGTTGAAAGCAAGCAGTCGAAGGAAACGAAAACTATTGGTTCAAAGCCATTTTCAGTTCCAGTCTCTGTTTCTGATGACCGTCGAGCAACTGAAAAAGGTGTTTATGGGGGCGAGCAGGGTGGAATCGAGGTGCAAAATGCTCTCGATTCGAAGGCCGATGAGGTTTCTTTATCTGGTGGGCTAGGTTGTTCGGTTACACCTAGTCAACGGTCACTAGAGAACTGTGGAAAAGCAATTTTGGAAGCAGCCCCATCAGCAGATAATGATTTATTTGAAGCTCTTAATACTACATGGACTCAACTGGAGAATGTCGTGTCCTTGGATGACTACATGTCTGGTCTTGCTAATGATTACTCGAACCATTTTAACGGATTTGAGAGCTCGAGACTCCCGCATATTAAAAATGAACAAATTTGTGCTCTACCCTCTTCAGGTGATGACTTGTTCGATATTCTCGGTCTGGAGTATAAGAATAAACTTCTCAGCGACAACTGGAATTGTTTATCTGAGAGTGTGCACAATGAGGACAGGCAGAATTCCGATGCATCTCAGATAATGAACGCGCTCGAGGCTGGCTTGAGCTCAAACGTCTCTTCTACATGTAGAACGATACCTGAATCGGGAACGAATTCCATGACAGCCTCTGACCAACTTTTAGATGCTATAGTCTCCAGAGGTCACTCTGCCATCAAGCAGAGTTCAGATGATAGCACTTCTTGTAGGACGACATTGACTAAAATCTGTAGCTCCTCTGGTCCGAGTAGCTTGATTTATGGACAGCCAAGTGTGCCGAGGGGAGTTTTCGGCGTCCCTAAATCTCGGAGTGAAGTAGGGACGTTAGATAATAGTTCATTCAGATCTGGTTGTAGACAAAATGATTTGGCAAATTGTTCTCAAAGTTCTTCAGTATATGGATCTCAAATCAGTTCATGGGTTGAACAGGGAGATAATTTGAAGCGAGACAGTAGCGTGTCGACAGCCTATTCTAAGAGGCCTGATGAAGTGAACAAATCGAGTCGTAAAAGGCTTAAACCGGGAGAGAACCCAAGACCAAGGCCCAAAGATCGCCAAATGATACAGGATCGTGTAAAGGAACTGCGAGAGATCGTGCCGAATGGAGCAAAAGTAATTCGTTTGACAAATATACATCGAACTTTTGAACACTTTCATATCTATGATTCTCATGAACTATTTTGTGTCGATTTCTTAACAGTGTAGCATAGATGCATTACTCGAAAAAACCATCAAGCATATGCTTTTCCTGCAAAGTGTCACAAAGCATGCTGACAAGTTAAAACAGTCAGGAGAGTCTAAGGTATCAGAATTACTAACTGTCCTGTTTTTCTTCATTAACTATTGTTCGGTTTTCTCCACGCTGTTGAGAGCTCGTAATCATGGTTCGTTATATATATCGTTCGTATTTTATAGAATATGGAGATATGAGAGCTCTGTTTCCTTGGCTTATTGCAGATCATCCGTAAAGAAGGCGGACACTTTTTAAAAGATAACTTCGAAGGTGGGGCAACGTGGGCGTTCGAGGTTGGTTCACAAACTATGGTCTGCCCAATCATAGTAGAAGATTTGAATCCGCCACGTCAAATGCTCGTGGAGGTAGGTCTTCCGTTTAAACTCCTCTTCGGTTTTGTATAATCTTTATATTGACATTTTCATGCTGATTTTGTGGCAGATGCTTTGTGAAGAGAGGGGGTTCTTTTTGGAAATAGCCGATTTGATCCGTGGTATGGGCTTGACCATACTGAAAGGAGTGATGGAGGCACGAGACGACAAGATATGGGCACGATTTGCCGTTGAGGTAACTAACGAACATGGTCTCGGTGTAGTAGTTAGATGAGAGCTTTATATATGTTACTGAATCGATTTTGCTTTACATTTACAGGCCAACAGGGACGTAACTCGAATGGAAATATTCATGTCGCTCGTTCACCTGTTGGAGCAGACACTGAAAGGCAACAACGTATCAACGGTGAACGCTATAGATAACAGCCATATGATTGTTCACAACTCGTTCCCTCAGTCGACACCGATCTCTGCAACTGGCAGGCCTGGTAGCTTGCAGTGAAAAGCTGCTTACTCTACAAACGCTCATGGGGATGTTGAGAGCGAGCCCGGGTACGCTCGCTATGACTAACATGTTTCCAGTCCTAAGGTCTGTGGTTGCTCTAACCTTTTGGCTGATTTCTTTCTAAAGTGTTGTTATATTGAGAGGTGTAATTTGCATCTGAACTCAGTACTTAGTTCATCTTAGGAGTGTTGTTTTCGTGCTGTTCTTCATTCCAAACCATTTAGGGGTACTAGGATTTTATACCTTTATCCATTGAAATGTTAACTGTAAAAGGTCATAAATTATGGTGTGATTGTAATATGAGTGATGCTTAGAAGTCATCCATTAGTTGAAATCTACACGAGTTTCAAAGAACAATTGCTTAGTTCCATGTTTATTCTAACATGCTTGCCCAACCTTTTGTGAGATCTTTCCACCAACTGTGTAATGAGAGCTAGAACATGTATTGTTCTCTATTGTTGTGTATTCGTATTAGTTGTTGTCTTTGAATTGAATTATGAGATCTCACATCGGTTAGGGAGGAGAACGAAGTATTGTTTATAAAGGTGTGGAAACTTCTCGCTAGTAGATGCGTTTTAAAATTTTGAGGGGAAGTTAAAAAAGGACAATATTTGTTAGCGGTGGGTTTGAGCTGTTACAAATGGTATCAGAGCCAAATGCTGGGCGATGTGTCAGCGAGGAGACTAAGCCCTGAAGAGGTGTGGACACGAGGCGGTGTGCCAATAAGGACGTGGGGCTACGAAGGGGATGAATTGGGGGTGTCTCACGTCGATTGGAGAAGGGAATGAGTGTGAGTGAGGATGTTGGGCCTCGAAGGGTGGGTGGATTGTGAGATTCCACATCGGTTGGGGTGGAGAACGAAATAAGGATATAGAAACCTCTTTTTAGCAGACACGTTTAAACAATCTTGAGGGGAAACTCGAAAGAAAAAGTTCAAAAAGGACAATATGTGCTAACGGTGGACTTGAGCTGTTACAAATGGTATTATAGCCAAACGTCGGAGGATGTGCTAGCGAGGAGACTAAGCCTTGAAGGGAGTGGAGACGAGGCGGTATGCTAGCAAGGACGCAGGGTCACGAAGGGGATGGATTGGGGGTGTCCCACGTCGATAAGGGGATGGATTGGGGGTGTCCCACGTTGATTGAAGAAGGGGATGAGTGCCAGTGAGGACGCTGGGCCCCAAAGGAGGGTGGATTGTGAGATCCCACATCGGTTGGGGAGGAGAACGAAACATTTTTTATAAGGGTGCGGAAACCTCTCCCTAGCATACGCGTTTTAAAAACCTCGAGGGTAAGCTTGAAAGGGAAAGCCTTAAGAGGACGATATTTGCTAGTGGTGGGCTTGGGCCGTTACAAATGGTATTAAAGCCAAACATCGGACAATGTGCTAGCGAGGATTGGAGGGTGGACCCTGAAGAGGGTGGATTGGAGGGTCCCACATCGATTGGAGAAGGAAACAAGTACCAGCTATAGAAGCTAACTCGAGAGAGAGATTTGTAGCATGAAAAAGGGAGTCATTGTAATCTTCACCTATAGTAGAACTTGGAGTTGCAAACGATTGAACGTAAACCCAAGCTTGAGTTCTCTTTTGAGCTTCAACTCGAACTTGATTCGATGATGATTAGACTCTACAATCCAATGTGAAAAGAGATTCTCACCATAAGACATACGAACATGCAAAGTTTGCATAGGCACCAACATCATTCAATATTGTACTTAGTCTTGGATTATGCACGTCTTCTTTTTAAGGGCATGCACTCCAAAAGCAAGATATGACATAAAGTAATGAGCTAACCATCAGCTCAAACTAGAGGTACATATTAAGACATATTCTACCTCCAATGCCCTATCCATCGCTAACATTCCCCTCCTATCAAGTTAAATGTATCTAAGTTTTGATATTGTCTTGACCGGTGTAACAGCGTAAGTCTATCGCTAACAGATATTGTCGTCTTTGGACTTTTCCTTCTTAAGTCTATCGCTAATAGATATTGTCGTTTTTGGACTTTTCCTTTCGAGCTTCCACTCAAAGTCTTAACACGCGTCCACTAGGGAGAGATTTCCATACCCTTATAAGGAATGTTCGTTCCCCTCTATAATTGATAAGAGATCTCACAATTTATCTACTTTAGGTGTATACAAGATACCTGAAATTTTCTCCACTTTAATCTATATTGAAATTATATTTGTATTTGTATCGACGATCTTTTGTCACTCTGTTCATCAACTCGAACCTCATTTTTTTGTAGTTGATGTTATAGATCAGCCCCTCTCTTTAGGGAGAACTCGATCTTAGGGCTGACCCTTTGAGTGTTTTGATGCTCGATTGAAGCACATCAAAGTAAATAATCAAAGCAGAATTAAACATTCACAATACGCACTTTATACTAAAATACTTTTAATCACAATGCTTCCTAACTTCAAAATAAACGTACAACGGATGACGATTTAAAGAAGAAGAAGAAGAAGAAAAAAAAACACTACACGATTAATAACTTCACCTAGAAATGTCTCCACGATTTATAACTTCTCTTAAAAATGTTCTGCGATTAATAACTCGTGTGTATCAACAATGTACAACCACAACATCCCATGATTCCAACGTGATGCTCAATATTCAACTTTGAACAAGTCAAGTTTATTAACTTACATCAAGTAGTACAGGAACCATCAAATGCTCTTGTTACACAATAGATATAAAAACGTTAGCATGAAAACAAGCCTTAGAAACTAAGAATCGAGCATTTCTCCATCTTTTCCGTCTTTGGCTCTGCCCTTAAATCGACATGTCTTGTAACAAACAAGTAGCAAGA
This sequence comes from Cucurbita moschata, assembly GCF_002738365.1. Lineage (NCBI taxonomy): Eukaryota > Viridiplantae > Streptophyta > Magnoliopsida > Cucurbitales > Cucurbitaceae > Cucurbita > Cucurbita moschata. Next base: position 2,042,042 of record NW_019268541.1, read on the forward strand.
CATGTTTTGTGGCAGTCAAATGAGAATAAAGGGATCTCTGTCAATATTTTATGTGTGGTAGAAATTAGGAATGTCTGCCAATAAATTAAGGGTAGACATTGCATAATGCAATGAAAAAAAAAAAAAAAAAATCAAAATAGAGATATTTTGATATTGTAAAGAATAAACATATCAACCTTTGATAAGCATGACAACCCTACAAGTAAACAAAATGAGACTATGATCTCAAAAAGTTACAAGGAAAGTAGCACAAATCATCTGTCAGTGGAGACGAACATATTCAAACTATATTATATATATAATATTAAACAATTAACTCTCTTGGGGGCTAGCGTTCTTGTTGGCACACCACTCGGTGTCTGGCTCTGATACTATTTGTAACCGTCCAAACCCACCGTTAATATATATTGTCTTCTTTGGGCTTTCCCTTCTAGGCTTTTCCTTAGGGTTTTAAAACGCGTCTGCTAAAGGGATGTTTACACACCTTTATAAGGAATGTTTCGTTCTCCTCTCCAACCTACGTGACATCTCAAGATCATTTTGATAATACTTAGAGGTTATTAGTGATGCCTAAAGGAATATATTGGCTAGGAAATTCCCTTTTGTAGAGTAATTAAAGCCAAATCTTAGTGTGATAGGTTAGAGACTACTTTTTTACATTCTATAAAGAGCTCTAGACTTGTAGTCCTACCTAGACACTAGTAGACTACTAGACTACAATGGGTTAGTGATATTATCAGTAAGGTCAGAGTATCTATCTAACGCCTTAGCAAGATAGTACTTTATTGTTATCTTTCGTGATATTGTTGGTGAGTCATTTGCTTTCACTTGCAAATGTTAAATATATTGTGAGTATTTAAAAGCATTCAGTAAGTAACCTCATTGTTGGGGTCGAAAAATGCATTCACATATTGTTTCATGATTGGTGAAACCTAATTTTCATGACTATTCCTTGGGCTTTAATTTTTTTTTTTTTTCTGGGTAGGGACGATGGATGTATAGTACTTCTCTACACACAAACCATATATGCCTACATGAGCCCACTAGGTGGACTCGTTAACGTACCCCCGAAACCTAACTATGGACTAACACACACTCACACTATTGAAACCCAATGGAAAAGAAATGAATGCAAATGATATTATCATGTGTGCACTTGTACATAACACTAGAAAAAAATCCATGATCATATGACATACAAGATGTAGAGATCCTGCACTAAAATCATGGTTCAACAAGAAGATGCATATAAAACTTATCATGACGCTTATGAGATATACATACATATTTATGATATTTCATTTACATATATCATACATAGTACATCCTGATGTCTTGGAGCACATAAACATGCCATACCAACATAGCAATCATAATCAAACAGAAAAAGGAAGTACACGCTCCCCACCCCTTTCGTTATTTCAGATATCATAACATAAATAATAACACACTAATGAGATCATAGAGTACGTGTTATTCATGCATCAAACAATTGCATCCCATCTAAGCGTATTCCAGTAGTAAGTTCACTTATCGTTTCAGGCTCAACTTGGTGTTTCTAAGCTCATCCTAACGGATCGCTCCTAGCCAAAGCAGACAATATCTGCTAGCAGTTGACTTAAATTGTTTCAAATAATATCTGCTAGCAGTTGACTTAAATTGTTTCAAATAATATCATAGCCAGACATTGGACAGTGTGCCAACGAGGATGCTAAATCTCCAAAGGGGATGGATTGTGAGATTCCACGTCGGTTGAAAAAGGGAACAAAACATTCCTTATGTGGAAACCTCTCTCTAGTAGACGATGAGCTTGAGCTAGTACATATATCTACCTTTAAAAAACAAGTTAAATGAATATATGTGAAAATTCTTTTGTAATTCGTTTTAGAAAACAAGTTAAATGAATGAAATAGAACATGAAGAACATTGTTATAGAAGATGGATGGCCAAAAATAAATCTAAGAAGGAAAAAAGAAAAGGCATCTAGAAATTGTGTTAGCAAAAAGATGTCATTAATGGCTATGTAGGCAAGCCTCGTTGGCAAAGCAGCTAAGTTTTGATGCCTCACTAGATTTTGCAGAGAAGTCTACGATCACCAAGTTTATTGGAATCAGAATATGCCTCATGTTTGATTCTTGCTTGCTTACTTGTAATGATTTTTGTTCCTTTTTTTTCCTTTTTCATGTTAGGGATTCATTTGATTTCAAAAAGTAAATAAAGAAAAGGGTTAATCGAACAAGTGGTAAACGACAATTTCACATAATTTTCGACGTTATCGGGCGACGTTCAGCTATGATATCAAAGTATAAGCTAATGGGTTATGTAAAAACGTCGAGAAAATACTATTAGATAGATACTTAAAACTTGATGACTAATATCGTAGCATTGAGACTGAAATTTCATATTGTTTAGAGAGGGGAACGAAACATTTCTTATAAGGGTGTGGAAACCTCTCCCTAGTAGAAGCTTGACAATACCAACTAGCAATGACCTTGGACTGTTACAAATGATATCAGAGCTAGACACATGGCAGTATGCCAGCGAGGACGTTGGGTTACCAAGAGGGGTGGATTGTGAGATCTCACATTGTTTGAAGAGGAGAACAAAGTATTCCTTATAGTAAACGCGTTTTAAAATTGTGAGATTGATGTCGAAACATAACAGGCTAAAGTGAGCAATATCAAATATCGACCGCTATAATAGTTGATGAAAGGTTCTAATTCTTGAAGCATTTTGTAAATGCTCAATGTTGTTTGGGAATGACTCGATTAGTGTCACTTGATTTATGAGTTTGATTGGTCCATTGTGTGACTAAAATAGATATGATGAGCTTTATAAAAGTTGGGTTTCAATGGCTGAAATTGATACCATATGGTTTAGGAATATATGCAATAGCACATAACCTGATATCCAAGTTGAAGGCCCTCTTACACTATTGGATGCAAAAATCTTAACTTTAACTTTACCTTTAATGGAGTAGTGAACAACTCTTAACATGTGCCCTCTCCATACTTACTATGAGCTCCAATTGTGAATACTAATACAAACTAATTTCGTTTTTGGAAAAATTAAGAATAAAATCTAAAGTTCGAACACTCCGTGTTTAGGGTTTGGACTAGGTTTTAATATTTCGATTCAGAATTTGATAGTCCCTGTATTCCCTTGTATCCACTGTGACATGACCATATTGCTTACTTGACTTGAACGATTTCTAAAGATGAAGACTATTCCTGCAAATCGTCACGTCATTTTGTAGAAAATTTTCTAAAAGAACATGTGAGATCCCACATCGATTGGAGAAAGGAACGAGTTCTAGCGAGGATGCTGACCCCTAAAGGGGGTGGATTGTAAGATTCCACATCGGTTCGAGAGGGGAACGAAACATTCTTTATAAGAGTGTGGAAACTTCTCCCTAGTAAACGCGTTTTAAAATACTTGAGGGGAAGCCCGAAAGGGAAAGTCCAAAGAGGACAACATCTGTTAGCGGTGAGCTTGGGCTGGTACAAATGGTATCAGAGCTAGACACCGCGCGGAGGACGTTGGGCCCCGAAGGGGGATGGATTATGAGATCTCACATCGGTTGAAGAGAGGAACGAAACATTATTTATAAGGGCATGGAAACCTCTCCCTAGCATACATGTTTTAAAAATCTTGAGGGCATATGTGTTTTAAAGATCCCACATCGTGGTAGTAACTTTCAATTTTTTTAAGACTTTTTTAACCATGACTTCATATCTTTATGACCACTCTCATTCAGATATAATCTCAATTTATTCACTCAAGCGTCATGAATTGCTCGGACAAACTTTAACCCAATTCAACCCTTCAAAGAAACCCTTTAATGGATGGAATACATTTTCAAAGAACTTTCAATAACTTTTCAAATCTTTTCTTTTACAATAATTTTTTTTTAAGTGGTATTATAAATAATAGATATGCTCCAACACATTTCCCACAAACCATTAGTTCTTGTCTCTCTAGCTAGCTTGTTCTTTGTCTCTCTAAGCAATGGAAATGGTGTCCCATGAAAAACTAGGGCTAATGAGTGGAGGGTTTGTATGGGTGAAGGGTTTATTTGCAAAATTGGTGGAAGTTGCAAGCAAGACAAGAGCTTTGGGGAAGGATGATCCAAGAAGGGTTATCCATTCACTCAAATTAGGGCTTACACTCACAATTGTCTCAATGCTTTATTATTACAAACCACTTTTTGCAAACTTTGGAGTTTCTGCAATGTGGGCTGTCATGACTGTCGTTGTTGTTTTTGAATTCTCAGTAGGTATGATTGCTTTATTTTAGCTTCCTTTTGCCTCTTTTTTGTCTCTCTTCTTGTTGTTTTCTTTGAATTTTCAAAGAGTTCATCACTTTTTTTTTTTTTTTTAATGCACCGGTGTGAGATCCCGTGTTGGTTAGAGAAAGGAACGAAACATTTTTACAAGGGTGTGTAACCTCTCCTTAGTAGATATGTTTTAAAATCGTTAGATTGATTGTAATATCTAATGGGCCAAAACGAACAGTATTAGCTGACGGTGGGCTTGAACTGTTACAAATGGTATCAAAGCCAGATACTGGGCGGTGTGCCAGTGAGGACACTGGGCTCTCAAAGGAGGTGAATTGTGAGATCCCACGTTGGTTGGAGAGGGGAACGAAACATTTTTATAAGGGTGTGAAACCTTTCCCTTGCAGACGTGTTTTAAAATTGTGAGACTGATTGCGATATGTAATGGGCCAAAGTGGACAATGTTTGTTAGCGATGAGCTTGAGCAATTACAAATGGTATCAGAGCTAGATATCGGGTAATGTGACTCGCTGGGTTTCTAGGGGGGTGGATTGTGAGATCCCATATTGGTTGGAGAGGGAAACGAAACATTTCTTATAAGAGTGTGAAAACCTCTCACTAGTAGACGCGTTTTAAACCTGTGAGACCGACGTTGATACATAACGAGCTAAAGCAGACAATATTTGCTAATGATATGTTTGAGTTGTTAAAACCGTCATAACATAAAATTTAGCCAGATGATTAGGCTTTTCGAAAAGTAATTTTAAACGACACAAAACCTGAAAAGAATGATCTATTTTAAAATCATTCTCGAACATGCCTTTTCAAATCCGTTATCCAAACACAAATTCGATAGAATTAGTAGAGTCAACGTTGAATGTGTTCCAAAATTTTCAACTTTTTGAGCTTTCTTCTAATGAGGCCTTTGCATATTATGGTACAAAATCCACAGGAGCAACGCTGGGAAAAGGGCTGAATAGGGCATTTGCAACACTGTTTGCTGGTGCTTTAGGAGCTGGAGCTCATCACTTAGCTGCCTTGTCTGGTCATGTTGGTCAGCCAATCATTACCAGTATCTTTGTCTTTTTACTAGGTAAAACATTCTCTTTCCAATTTATAGTTTTTATGTCTTTGAACAAGTTGACCGAACATGTTATTTAAAAAGCGATTAAATTTCATGTTCGGTCCTTAATTAGAATTCAATCCATATGATTTGATAAAAGTCTCGTACGTGTTTAAACAGCGTGCATATTGACGTTTATGAGGTTCTTTCCGAGCATCAAAGCGAAATATGATTATGGAATGATGATAGGCATTTTAACATTCTCATTTGTATCAATATCTGGGGTTGGAGATGATGAAATACTTTTGCTTCTCCAAAAGAGGGTTTCAACGATCTTCCTTGGTGTGTGTGTTTGTGTTGTCATATCCATTTCTATTTCCCCATTTTGGGCTGGCCAAGATCTCCACAATCGCATTGCTCTCAACATTGAAAAGTTGGCCCTCTTCTTTCAAGGTAACAAATTCTTTAAGCTAGGGATCATATATTTACGAGGGTTCTGTTAGGAATTACGAATCTTTACCATATTATAATATTGTCTACTTTGAGTATATGTTCTCATGACCTCATACCAATGAAGATATATCTTCTTATGAACTCATGATCAACCTCTTAATTAGTCGATGTGGGACTCCTCTCCCAACAGTCCTCAACAGACTCCACCCTCACTTTTATTCTTAATGTGCTCGTCAGAAGATCGCTGGGCCTGTACGGGAGTGGATTGTGAGATCCCACATCGGTTGGAAAGAAGAATAAAACATTTCTTATCAGATGTGGAAATTTCTTCCTGATAGACGTGTTTTAAAAACCTTGAGGGAAAACTCGAGAGGGAAAGCCTAGAGTGGACAATATCTGCTAACGGTGGATTTGAGTTATTACAAATGGTATCAAAGTCAGTCACCGTATGGTGTGGGACATTGGTTGGATTAGGGCTAGACCCTCTTCGTAGTAAATGCATTTTAAAACCGTGAGGTTGATGGTGATACATAACGGGCTAAAGTGGACAATATTTGTGAGCGTTTGATTTGGGCTATTACATTTATGAGGGCTCCACCTCACTTTTACTCCTACCGACTCTAGTGGCTTCTACATACTATATTCTCTTCGTCTAACACATTCAACTACCTTTTCTTGCAACAAGCTCGACCACAGTAAATAATATGTGCCTAAGGTGCTAAGTTGTCTACGAGTTTACGACGTCTATATTTGAATTGCAGGGTTGTTTAACATAGAATTGTGAGATTATAAAGTTCAAGAATTTTTTTCTTTTTGGTTTAAATTTTTTTGTGTAGAAACCACTCAAGAAGATTTTTGCCATATTTCATAGGATATGGATCAGTTGAATACTTTAAAACTTTACAAGATAGAGAGGCTAAAGATGACAAAAGTATACAAGCATATAAAAGTATTCTCAAATCAAGTGGCATCGAAGATACATTGGTACGTGCCTCTCTATTTTTTCTTGCGAGTAAAGATCAAACAATCAGACAATCGACCTTTAAAATGATAATTGATATTCGTACAGTATAATTTCGCAAGGTGGGAGCCTGGCCACGGATGTTTCCAATTCCGTCATCCATGGAAGCAGTACTTGAAAATCGGAGCCCTAACTTATCAATGTGCCTTTAGAATTGATGCCCTTCATCGCAATCTCTCTTCTTCTAGTTTCCAAGTAATATTCGATGTTCATTCTCGTTCAAATATCATTTTTGTTGTATAAAACGGATTTAAACCAAAAGGGTTTGTCCACGAATCGCGATTCGTGTAGGTTTCACAAGAGATTCAAACACAAATCCAAGAACCATGCATGGAGATGAGCATGGAAACAGGGAAAGCACTAAGGCAGCTTGTTTCATCCATAAGGGAAATGACTCAACCAACTCTAGCTGAAATCCACACAAACAACTCAAAAGCAGCCGCCAAAAAGCTCAAAGCCTCACTCAAATCATCACGTTTGTGGGAGAGTTGTGATCTCTTGACACTCATCCCGGCAGCCAACGTCGGTACGCTGCTCGTCGACGTCGTCGATATCACCGAAAAAATTGCAGAGGCTGTTCAAGAACTTGCCTCTTTGGCCCATTTTAAGGCTGCCAAGCCTGCAGAGGCAGCAATACAAAGTGAAAAGGAAAAAGTGGAACCCAACAGTGGTGTTTCTTTTGTTACAATACCCATTGGTAGTGGGTGAAATTGAGAGTCTAATTAGATGGAAATGAAACTAACATCAATTAGCTTTGGTTTTTTTACTTTTTACCATTGTAATAAGCTGAAGTTGATGGTGTTGGTTGATCTTCAAAGATTTTATTTTGGGTTGTTTTATGATTGTGATCCAAAATAACATTATATTATTTATAAAACAATAGAGATTCGGAAATATCAGGTGTGAATGAGAGTAATTTTGAGAATATAATGATGCATTTGTCATAATTTTGAAACACGAGAAGTGGAAGCATAAAATGTAACAGCCCCAAGCCTACCACCAGTAGATATTGTTCGTTTTGGCCCGTTAAGTATCACCGTCAGTCTCATAGTTTTAAAACGCGTCTACTAGGGAGAGATTCCTACATCCTTATGTGGCTGACATATTGTTTGGTGTCTGACTCTAATATAATTTGTAACTAGATATTGTCCAGCATACAAAATTCTTACTTCAATCCAACTAATAATGCACGACCTACTTCGTTCCAAACTATCTCTAACAGCGAGACATGATTTATGATTGACCCACGTTGTAGCTTAGCTGATTTATTAGAGTACTTCGTTCCAAACTACCTCTAGCAGCGAGACATAATTTATGATTGACCCACATTGTAGCTTAGCTGATTTATTAGAGTACTTCGTTTCAAACTACCTCTAACAACGAGACATCATTTATGATTGACCCATGTTGTAGCTTAGCTGAATTATTAGAGTACTTCCGTCCAAACTACCTCTTGCAGTGAGACATTATTTATGATTGACCCACGTTGTGGCTTAACTGATTTATTAGAGTACTAGCTTGCTATAGGCCTAAATTGGTTAAAGACTAGAACTTTGACTTTCATGTTTCAAAATCAATATGAATGGACATTATAGCCCACTAAGTCCTAAGTAGGGAGGCACACAATTTTTTCATCTTAAATATTACGGTTTTACAAGTTAGCTACGGTAACGACCCAAGCCCACCGCTAGTAGATCTTGTTCGCTTTGAGCTTTTCCTTTCGGGCTTTCCCTCAAGATTTTTAAAATGTGTCTGCTAGGGAAAAGTTTTCACACCCTTATAAATGGTGTTTCGTTCTCTTCCTCAACTGACACGGGATCTCACAGCTACTTACTAAATATTTTTATACCCACTAGTACTATTCATTTATTTTCAGATGTTAGTAACGATGAGTCATTTATGACCAATTCACATATGTATCGTAGTTGACAAGCACCGAACTACTCCTCTCATATTTATGATGGGATTTTAGAGCGTTACCAATTACCTTTAACTACAACGGATCATTTATGATTGACCCACATATGTAATTTAGTTTGGTTTAGCGTAGTACTAACTAGCTGAGCTCCTAAAATAGTTGAGTATGGTACCACGATGAAAAATGACCAAAAAATTGGCCAAGAACGAAACAATTTTTCGGTATTTCTTATCGAACATTTGAATCAAAATCATCAATATTGTCGAAAAACATTTTGGATGAACAAAGATGGTGATTTATCATTTAAATTGGGTACAACTTACATTATTTTTGTAACGATATCAAGATCAAAGCCATGTTTTGTGCAACCATTGGATTCTTATTTTAAGTTTATTGCACAAATGGTCCAATCTAAAACCAAACACAATTCCTACTCATTGCTATCACTATCCAAAATATGATATAATTGTACTATTTTATTTTGCTAAATGTCTTTTTCTTCATACTTCCAATAATTTATAGATTTATATTATACTATCGTTTTTCATATTTGGTAGAGATTTGTATATCGCTTAACAAAATTATATATAGTTTTTTCGACGGTCGATAATAAACGTCGTGTTGATGAATTTGACCTAAAATTTAAAATTTTTATGATTGAGTCTCGGAAAAAATGGATATAGGTAATAACTTTAAATTCTTTTAGATCTTTCTTAACTATAATATCCTTACGATCACTCTCATTCGAATATGATCTCGATTCATTCATGTATCTCTTATTTACTCAAATGTCACAATAATCTTTTAACCAATGGAGTCATTCTCGGGTTGACAAATATACTCTCTTCGAGTATTTGACGTGTAAATGAAAGAAGAAACAAAAGGAAAATAAATATTAGATAGAATAAATATGATGAGTTATGATTAAGGTGGAAAAGAAAATAATAAGAATAATAATAATAATAATAAAATGCGATACAGATGGCATTGTGAATAATGTATTGTGACACAATCAGTTGGAACCACATGACCAAAATGTTAGGTAATCAACATATATATTATTTAATCAAGCACACAAGTTCAAATTTGTCTTTTTCTCTAATATATATATATATATATCTCGAAACTTTACGCTTTATGTCAAAAGTTGCATTAATATCATTTAACAAGTTCAAAAGTATTCTTATCATTAGTATAAGAACGCAACTCTTAGTACTATAGTTAAAAAACTAATTTGAACCGTAACAACTCAAGTCCACTGTTACTAGATATTGTCCGCTTTGACCTGTTATAAATGATATTAAAGCTAGACATCAGACAGTGTGTTAGTGAGGACGTTGGGCCCTCAAGGTGAGTGGATTGTGAGATTGCACATTAGTTGGAGAGGAGAACAAAACATTTCTTATGAGGGTGTGAAAACTTCTCCCTAGCAGACACGTTGCAAAATCGTGAGGCTAATAACGATACGTAACGGGCCAAAACAAACAATATCTGCAAACAGTGAACTTGGGTCGTTGCATAAACTTTTAAAAGCATCAATAATACCATTCTTTTTTAGTTTCTAAAAGTTTATGGGTACTTTATTGATACTACTTTTAAAAGTGTACGAGTACTTAGTACTGATAGTTGAGTTCATACACTAATGATATATATTGAGAATATTTTTTAAATAAATTACTATATATTTTTAAAATGAAATATATTGAGATAAAATAAAAAAAAATTAAGATAGTTTTATTAATTTAATCTATTTTAAACTAATTAATTTAATTGGCCATTTTCTTTTTTAAAAAAAAGGTGCTTTGGTTGGTTTGTCTTTCCAGGTGGGTCAGTGGCTGTCAATGGTAACTTTGGTAGGTTCTCGAACTGTCTGGAAAACGACAAACGACAATGAAATTTCCTTCACACGGTTTCTAAACATCTCTAACCTCGTGTCCCTTCCGAACCTTTCTCACCTTCTTTACGTGATTATACTTCCAAAAGAGCACGACCAACCTGTTCATAGCTCGAATAGTTGTATTAGAGATATCGGCGCTTTTCACTAGAGATCGAAGGCTCAAATTTTCTATAGCTCGTGAAAGACATCTTGATGCACAAGAGATCGTATGAATGACTATTGATAATTTTGTCGTGATTTATATATATCTAGAGCTATGGTTAACTTTTTCATTTCTTATTTTTTACTTAATGCATCAAAGTTCTTGAATGGGGCTTTCGTGTTCCGGTTTAGTTGTAAGGTCTTGTATATATGGCCACAAGTTTTTTTTTTTTTTTTTTCTGTCATCATTTTAGTTTTACTATAATCTCTAGTAGATATAGTAAGAGACTGAAACGAGAAAAAAGTTTTTCTAAACACTCAAATGACACTCGTTTGAAAAATAAAAAACGTCATCAGTGGTACTATGAGATCCCACATCAAACAAGGGTGTGAAAACCTCTCACTAATAGAAGCGTTTTAAAATCTTGAGAGGAAGTCTGGAAAGGAAAGCCCAAAGAAGACAATATCGGCTAGTTGTGGTCTTGGGCCGTTACAAATGGTATTAGAGCTAGACACCGGGCGATATGTCAAAGAGGAGGTTGAGCCCCAAAGGGCGGTGGACACGAGGAAGTCTGACCACAAGGACACTAGAACCTGAAGGGGGTGAATTGGGGGGGTCTCACATCGATTGGAGAAGAAAACAAGTGTCACCGAGGAGGCTAGGCCCTAAAAAGGGTGGATTGTGAGATCCCACATTGGTTGAAGATGAGAACGACCCTTGAGGGAGAGCTTGAAAAGAAAAGCTCAAAGAGGACAATATCTACTAACACGGTGGACTTGGGTCGTTATAGGTACCATTAAAGAATTACATACCAATATCTACTAACACGTTACCCCCTCAGGGTTTGAATTTTTTAAAAAATTACATACCAATAAAGGTGACACTTTTTGTTGGCCACACACTCTCAAGCTACCATCTTGGGTCCTTCCTATATATATACATATATATGGCAATCTAGGCTTCATTACCAAATCTCATTACAAGAGAGAAACTTTTCCCATCTCGCTCTCACTCAATTGCGAAGAAAAACCAAGTTTGAGCCGCTTTGGCCGTGGGGATGGCCGATGAGAAGAACGAGGGAGTTTTGGCTCGTTGGGGCGAGGGGCTCAAAGCCAAATCTTCGAGCCTAAAGGCGAAGGTGGTCGAGTTATTGAGAAAGACGAAGAAACTAGCCAAGGATGATCCTAGGAGAATTGTTCATTCTTTCAAAGTCGGCCTAGCCATCACTTTGGTGTCATTGTTCTACTACTTCGAGCCTCTCTATGATGGCCTCGGCGCCTCGGCTATGTGGGCTGTCTTGACTGTCGTTGTCGTCTTCGAGTTCTCCGTAGGTGAATATATTCTCATTTTTGTTGTATGTTTAGCGGTAAATATCTTAATCATTGAGCTATATTCATTGGTTCGGTTGAAATAGGAGCGACGCTCGGACGGGGATTGAATAGGGTTTTGGCAACGTCCTTGGCTGCGAGTTTGGGATTTGGAGCTCATTTTTTGGCGGATTTGGCTGGAGATAAAGCTCAACCTGTTATTCTATCGCTCTCTGTTTTCTTTTTTGGTATGTAATTCTACTTCAAATTCTTCAAAATATATAGTTTCTAATATTATTTTTAAATTTTTTTAAAAAAAATACATAAATATCATGGGATATAAGTTTGTATTTTAATTCTGAGTCATGATAGTAATTATTACTTTGATACTAGCAATTACAGAGATTTTGAACAATTTCTTGAGATTTCATATTAGATTGACGAGAGTGTGGAAATCTCTCCCTAATAAACTCGTTTTAGAATTATGAGGCTGATGGCAATACATAACGAGCCAAAGTGTACAATATTTGCTAGCAGTGGGCTTGGGCCATTACAAATGGTATCAAATCAGGCACCCAGAGCGTGCTAGCAGGCCCTTAAGAGGGTGGATTGTGAGGTCTCATATCGGTTGGAGAGGAAAACGAAGCATCGCCCTTGAGGGTGGGTTGTGAGATCCCACCCTCTTAAGAGGGTGGATTGTGAGATCCCACATCAATTGGAAAGGGAACGAAACTGGCCTTTAAGGAGGTGGATTATGAGATCCCACGTTGGTTGGAGAGGAGAACGAAACTGGTCCTTAAAGGGGTGGATTGTGAGGTCCCACATCAGTGGTAGAGAGGAACGAAGCATCGCCTTTGAAGGGGTGGGTTGTGAGATCCCACATCGATTGAAATGGGGAACAAAGCTGGCCTTTAAGGGGGTGGATTGTGAGATCCTACATCGGTTAGAATGAAGCTGGCCCTTAAGGGGTGGATTGTGAGGTCCCACATTGGTTGTAGAAGGGAACGGACCATCGCCCTTAAGGGGGGGGGAGGGGGGTTGTGAGATCTCACATCGGTTGGAGAGGGGAATGAAGCTGGCCCTTAAGGGGTGGATTGTGAGGTCCCATATCAGTGGTAGAGGGGAACGAAGCTGGCCCTTAAGGGGTGGATTGTGAGGTCTCACATCGGTTGGAGAGGCGAACGAAGTTGGCCCTTAAGGGGTGAATTGTGAGGTCCCACATTGGTTAGAGAAGGGAACGAAGCATCACCCTTAACGGGGTGGATTGTGAGATCTCACATTGGTTAGAGAGGGAAGCAAAGCATCGCCCTTAAGGGCTTGAACTTACAATTTAGTTACATAAATATTACCTATATAAAAAGATACTCTTTAAGGGAAAAGTGTGCATCTTTTTTTCTTTTTTGAAGCTCGAATAGATGTTAGATTCCAATCTCTAATTTTTTGGTCATAAGAATATGTTTTTAATCGACTAAGCTATACTTAAGTTGACATTCGTGTGTATACACTAATTGAATTTGACACTATGAATACAGCTACAATAACGACGTTCATACGATTCTTCCCTCGAATAAAGGCAAGATATGACTATGGCTTCCTCATCTTCATCCTAACCTTTTGTTTAGTGTCGGTCTCCGGTTACCGAGATGACGAGATTCTTCAAGTCGCTTATAGGAGAGCTCTCACCATTCTACTAGGCACCTTCATTGCCATTCTCATATGCTTATTCATATGCCCTGTTTGGGCTGGTGATGATCTCCATTCTCTTGTCTCCAACAACATCCAACTTCTCGCCAACTTCCTCCAAGGTGTCTCTCACTCATTAGCTCATCATCATCGTATTATTGCTCATAATTTTGCTTCCTTGTCTTTAATAATTGTTTCATGAAAATTCGAATATGTTCTTAATCATACACGTTTGAAATATAATTTTTAAATCGAGTGTCGACTATTTTTTAAAATTGTTACGAAGTTCGCACTATTTGATATACGAAAGATAACTCAGTTTTGATTCCTATGTGTTTTGGTTTGCAGGTTTTGGGGTTCAATATTCAAATGAATCGAAAGAAGATGAGCTTCTTGAAGGATGTAAGAGCGTTTTGACGTCGAGGCAAACTGAAGAGTCACTGGTTAACTTTGCAAGGTGGGAACCACGCCATGGGCCCTTCAAATTTCGTCATCCATGGAAGCAATATCAGAAGATTGGAAGCTTAACGAGACAATGTGCTTATCGACTCGAATCTCTCAACAACTACCTTGTCACTGAAACTCAAGTAAGAAACTTTAATCACACCAAACGATTTGGTTAACTTTAGCTGACTGTGTTAGATCCGATTTGATAAGTTTACGGATGAAATTTGACTTAGAATTCAAATGTATTTCACGTAGACTCCATTACATATCCGAGATCGACTCATGAAGTCCTGTTCTAAAATGAGCATTGAATCAAGCAACGCTCTAGAGGACATAGCATCCGACCTAAGAACGATGACTCAACCTACATTTCCAAATCCCCACATAGAGAAGTCAAAGGCAGCAATGAAGGACTTGAAGGCAGCGCTTAAGATCGGGCCGGGGGACGGGGACATTGATCTCCTAGAGATAGTACCGATAGCGACCGTGGCTTCGTTGCTCATTGATACCATTTCTTGCATTGAGAAGATTGCAGAGTCAGTTGGTGAATTGGGTTCACTTGCAAATTTCAAGTGTGTGGAAGCTGGGAAATCAAGTGATTTGGAATTGGAACAAGAGCATCAAAAGTTGCCAACTTCAGCCATTGTTAATGATCATTGTCATGTTGTTATTGTAGATTAGTTCATTGAAATTGTTACTCATAGTGATCCATATTCTATACCAAATGCCTATGAATAGCGACTAGGTAACCTCAATGATATAACAGCTCGAGTCTAAGTCTACTACTAGCAAATCTTGTTCACGTTGATCTGTTACGTATCATCGTCAGTCTCAAGATTTTAAAACGCATTTGTTAAGGAGAGGTTTTCAGGCTGTTATAATAAATGTTTTGTTTTCTATTTTTATCTTTTGTAATAAATTCAAACTGTACTGTCTCATAATTGGATTTTATCTTGTCTTTAAATTTTATGGAATTTTCATCTTTATGTTTTATTTTTATTTGATTTCACCTTTGTCTTTTTAATCACGATCCCAAATTTTCATCTTAGTGGTAAGTTGCAGTGTCACGATCTGAACTTTTAATCACCTTCGTTTTTTTATTTTTATATTTATTTTAGATTGTATTTATTTTTATTTGATTTCAACCTTATAATAAACGACCCTGTTTTCCCTTTTTTTTTGGTATTGGTCGAGAGCTGTAATGTCACATAGTGGTGTCATTCCGGAGGTCAATCCATTCTCACATTTGGAGTCTTTTGTATTTTCTTTCATAACTGTATTTCGGGTAATATTTAACTTTAATTTTGAATTTTCATCTTCTATTTTTTTTTATTTTATTTGTTACTTCTGTCTTTTTTAGTCTCGATTTGATTCTCGACGCCTTGAAAATCGAGTCGTGACACTAGCAGATATTGTTCTCTTTGGACTTTCTTTTTCGGGCTTTTTCTCAAAGTTTTTAAAACACGTGTGACAGATAGAGTTTTCCACACCTTAGAAAGAATGTTTTGTTCCCCTCTCTAGATCTCACAATCCACTCCCATTTGAGGCCAATGTCTTTGCTAGCACTCGTTCTTCCCTCCAATCGATGTGCGATCTCACATAAGTCCAACCTCATTCTCAAATCATAATCTCATTGCACCAATCAACATTTTCTTATTTAGACATCGAAATATGTGTATCAACCACCACACTCTTGTGTAATTTCTTTCTTTTCTTCACATAAACCCCGTTGAGCAC
The DNA here is from genome assembly GCF_002738365.1 of Cucurbita moschata. Classification (NCBI taxonomy): domain Eukaryota; kingdom Viridiplantae; phylum Streptophyta; class Magnoliopsida; order Cucurbitales; family Cucurbitaceae; genus Cucurbita; species Cucurbita moschata. The sequence goes on from NW_019268541.1 coordinate 2,057,986, forward strand.
GTTTGAATCAGGTAAACTCAAACGGGTCATGATCAACTACAAGTTTGAATTACTCAAAATTTTCTTGGTCGAGACAATTAAATTATAAGGGACCACCAAGAATTGTATCGATCCATTTGGAGCCTCCACATGGGGGTTATTGATCAATAGCAACCTACCAAGGAACCAAAAAAAGAAAGAAATAAAACAAGAACAATCGGCATTGTCCGCTCATTTCAAACAGTCAAATTGTTGGAACCAACGAACAAGTTCGTGCCCCGAATCTATAAAAAGTTGAGTACCTAAGTTCTTCCACCCAAAAAAAAAAAAAAAAAAAAAAATTGCTCAT
>NW_019268541.1:2059288-2066498 GCF_002738365.1 Cucurbita moschata
CCAAAAAAAAAAAAAAAAAAGAAAATTGCTCATTCATCCATTTAGATCCGACTAGAAATACATCGATCTAGGAAACCTGGCTCGACTCACCTTATTCTTACTCTCTTATCCAGTTGTTTCGATGAATGCACCAACGGGTAAAGAGAGATAAGGGTTGTTAGGTTATAAATTGAAGTTGTCCTTGAAACGGGAAGCAAGAAAGAGAAAAAAGGTATGAAAAATGCAGGCTAAACTAACCATCGAAAAACGTGATTGACAGATCTTTTTAGTGAATTCAAGATCAAACTACTACGAAAAGGGACCATGAATCCATTAAATGCAAGACACGTTTACAAAGAAATGAGTTATGAATGCGTACTTCACTGTGGACTATTTTGTTCATCATGGACATTTTTGGGACGACATTTGTGAAGAAACTCGATAACAAAAGTCATTGAAATATTTGGACATTTTGGTTGTGACACTAAAATGAGTTATCAATGTTTATTTGGGAGGAAAATTGAGACCAACAAATAAGAAAATTATAAACCAAAGCAAATAAACTAGAAGAAAACATGAACACAATCGTTATTAATAAGACTTCAGTTCGTCAAATTTTTAGATCCTACATTAATGGAAGAGAGAAACAAAACGTTTTTATAGGGTGTGAAAACCTCTCACTAACATAAATATTTTAAAAATTGAGACTTGCGGCAATACGTAATGAGCCAAAGCTGACAATATGTTAGCGAGAACGAAAGGGAATGAAGTCAAAGTCAGACACCGGACACCAGGCGATGTGCCAGCGAGGATGCTGGTCTCCAAGGGGATGGATTGTGACATCCCACGTCGACTGGAGAAGAGAACGAAGCATTCCTTTCCAGCGAGTACGCTAGCCCTCAAGGGAGCAGATTGTGATATCCCATATCGGTTGGAGAGGAGAACGAGCGAAGACACTGGCACCCAAGGGGGGTGGACTGTGATATCCCACATCGGTTGGAGAGGGGGCTGAACGAGGATGTTTACCCCAATAAAGTGGACTGTGATATTCTATATCGGTTGGAGAGGAAACGAAGTGTTCTTTACAAAGGTGTGGAAACCTCTCCCTAATAATCACGTTTTAAAACTGCAAAACTGACAGGAATATCTAACCGGCCAAAGCAGACATAAAATGTTAAAACGAAACTCTAATCTAAATTCTGAAAGTGACCCAAACAAACTCTCTCAAATTGGTAACCTCAATTATGAAATTTCATAAAGTCTATGAACAGTTTGACAACTAAATATATTAAATGTTTCATGTGAATAGGATGAATTTCTCTAAGAATTATTTTGCTGTAGAAATAATTATGTTTTTTTTTTTTAAGGTTTTATAGTATAAAATAAAATAATTATTAATTTTTAAAAATATATATTTCATGCCATTAAAAGGTGCAATAATTTCTTGATAAATTATTGAAATAATTTCTTGGTGTTGACTTTGGTCAAAATATTGCAGCTGAACATCTTAAACATAAATCCAGACAACAATCAACGACAAAGCTCAAACTTTAATGACACTCCTAAATTTGGACAACGTTTGAAATTTACTAACTCAGTGTCAGTCAAAACCTTAATCTAATAACTTTAATATAATACTAAAAATGGGTAATTGGTTAGAATCTTTAATATAAAATTAAGACGTTTATACTCTCGACCAATATAAAATATTTGAATCTTCTACTGCAAATCTTGTTCAGCTAAAAGACTCGTGAGTTAAATATTCGTTCTTCGATCAATTCAAATATAGTTTAGAGGTTAAGACACCAACTGAATCTCACCTGCCTCTAGGGTTAGTGTGCGGGAAAAAAATCATATATTAAAAATTCCAACAAATTACTCACTTCAAATTCATAGTTTTTATGTCTCACATCAACGTAACTGTTTTATCTACTCTGAGTCGTACACATCTTCGTTTTGATCATCTGAGTGACCTAATTTATAGCTTGAACCAGCTTCGAGCCTAACAGCTTTCGTTCTTCGACATCATCCCAAAACATTAGAGATCTACAACATCTCCCATAAGGATGGCTGCTTGGTAACTGTCGTTATAAGAAAACTCCATAAAGTGTAATAGAAAGACCAAACTGTTTGTCGTTCTCCAAGGTCTAGTTTAGAGGTTCAGTTTGGTCATCTATCTATGGATAAAAATTCATTCTTAACTTCAACAACCTAGTTATTTTCTTGGTATACATTTGCATTCAACTATTAACCGAGTTCATAGACTTTCCTAGCAGGAAGTGTGTCGATTTAGTGTGCCTATCAATGATCACAATATTATCGTGTAGCCTTTAGTCATCCATCCTCGGTTACTCTGGAATGAAATCCATGGCTAATGTGTGTAGAGGTGATCAATCTTCATATTGAACCGTACAAAAACTCAAAAATGCACTCGAGCAAGAATGGTACGCTCAAAATCGATTTCGAACCGTGAGTCCCTACTAATATCATTGTCGGTGAGGCAACCACCGATTGTCTCTTTATTTATTTCAAATTTTAATTTTAATTTTCATCTTAATTCAGGTATTACATCATTCCTTCAACATATTTTATCTCTTTCAATAATTTAGCGCGGAGGGAATTTGAGAAGTATAAAGATAATGATAATAGCAACAAATCCATATATGAATTAAAATATTTTAAGATGCCAAAATTTAAATAAACATTTCATATATTTTGGATTATATCCCAACCTCCATATTTTCTCAAAATAATTCATATTCGCATAGAGAGAGCCAAGAAACATATGATATGCATTATGAATATCTTTTTAATTTCACAGCTAAGGTGCATACATGTGACAACCAAATCTTTCTATATATGTAACATTAATATATTGTCAATATATTGTCAGAGTGTCAGTCAGCACCAATATCTAGAAAAATAATTAATAAATAAAAATAAAAAATTGGAAAAGGTATTTCCGAGAAATTCTTCGCTATAATTTTTATTAAAAAAATATAATCTAATATTCAACGTAATTTCTAAAAATTCAAATTTCATTACTATAACGTAGTATGTCACACCCACATCTATAAACTCCCGGGGTGGAGATTTCAACAAGGTTGAGGTGGGGTCAGAAATATAAACTCTGTTTCTAGCCCATTTAGCTAATAGGTAAAAATATCTCTTCACTCTCTTTGTATTATCCGTTTAAACAGATATTTGTTCAAAATAGGTCTACGCAAGGCCCGACCTCACAGATTAAATAGATATCTCTAGTATGATGTGAGAGTCTCACATTGGTCGGGGAAGAGAACGAAACATGTTTTATAAGGGTGTGTAAACTTTCCCCTAACAAACGTGTTCCTTGAGGGAAAGCCCGAAACGGAAAGTCCAAAGTGGACAACATCTACTAGCAGTGGATCTGGGCGGTTACAAATGGTATTAGAGCCAGACACCGGACTATGTGCCAGCGAGGAGGCTGTTCCCCAAAGGGGGTAGACACTAGACGGTGTGCCAATAAGGAGGCTAGACCCTAAGGGGGTGAATTTGACGGGATCCCATATCGATTAGAGAAAGGAAAGAGTGCCAGTGATGACACTGGACCCTGAAGGTGGTGGATTGTGAGAGTCCCACATTAGTTAGGACGAAACACTCTTAGGTCTCGAAGGGGGTAGATTATGAGAGTCCCACATTAGTTCGGGAAAGCCTAAAAAAAATAATATCTGCTAGCGGTGGATCTGAGCGGTTACATATGATGTCGTACGTACTCGTTGAATTGAAACATGTTTTAAATCTGCAATTGAAAACATTTATTATGCAATAATAAAGTGTGAAAACATTTTTTATTATTTATTGGATTGTACGTTAACCAAGAACAGTCAAAGAAGAGTACAATCAATGAATGCCAAATGATGTATTCACATGCAAATGTGTTGTTCTCTACGCGCAATACTTGCACTATATTAAGTAGTGATCAGTGCATCTCTTTTTATAATCCAAACAACAGACAAGCTTTACTCTAACAATGGCAACTGAGAAGAGCTCCAATGAGTATGAAGGGTTGCTACCTTTTTGCTTGAGGTGGGTGAAGCCGATATTCGCGAAGCTCCCAGCCATAGCGGTCGAGCTAGCGACAATGACGACGAAGCTCGCGAAGGACGACACGAGAAGGGTAGTTCATGCTTTGAAAGTGGGATTAGCTATAACTTTGGTGTCTTTGTTCTACTATTTCAAGCCTTTGTATGACGGGTTTGGAACCTCCACAATGTGGGCTGTTGTCACCGTCATTGTCGTCTTTGAGTTCTCCGTTGGTACGTGTAGTATTGATAGTAAGCAATGCTTGATGTTTTAAGTTGGTAAATTATGATAACTCATGACATTTTTTGAACAGGAGGGACACTAGGACGAGGTTTGAATCGAGTTATGGCAACTCTTTTAGCTGGAGCTCTTGGGTTCGGAGCTCACTATTTGGCAAGCTTGGGTGGAGATACTGGCCGACCAATAATGCTTGGCTTGTTCGTGTTCGTACTAGGTAAATTTCTAGTTATGACAACTCTTTTAGTTCATGAAATTTAGAAACGTTCATTTAGTTGACGAGATCTACGAACAAAATAGGAAATAGAAAAGGGAGTAGGAAGAATCTCTATTAGATAGACAGGGTCGGAGACCGAGATTGTATTCCCCTTACTCACCCACTTCCCACTATTACATTTTTAGTAACATATAAATTATGCATTAAAAAATAACCATTTTAAACAAAATTAAAAAAATGGGTCGGGAAACCTGATCCCCATTCATCCCCGCGGAGAATCTCCACCCAGATTCCCATAAAAATAAATAGAAATTTTCGTGGGGATGGAAAATGAAGTAGGGGCGGGGACAGAGATAGAGAAGGTTTTCCCATTTTCGCCTCGTAAACATCTCTAACGAGGCTCGTAAAATAGATAGTTTGAAGTTCAAATTTGATAGCAATTTAACAATTTGAAATGGATGGCATGCAGCTGCTATATCAACTTTCATAAGATTCTTCCCAAAGATGAAGGCGAGATACGACTATGGGCTGCTGATATTCATCTTGACATTCTGCATGGTATCATTGTCCGGATATAGAGACGATGAAATTGCAAAGCTTGCATACAGTAGGATGCTAACCATTCTCATCGGATGCTGTTTCACTGTCTTTGTTTGTGTTTTTGTCTGTCCTGTTTGGGCTGGCACTGATCTTCACCATTTGGTCGCCAACAACATTGAATCTCTTGCCACTTTCTTTCATGGTACAAATCAAATTATGTTTGGTCGTTTTCATGAGAGAATCTATTGGCTCTTTGATTTGGTTGATGGATTTATAAGTGAATCTTTGGCAGGGTTTGGAGCTGAGTATTTTGGATTACTACAAGAGCAAGGAGAGGTTGGCAAGGTTGACATGCAAAAATATAGAACCATTCTAAACTCGAAATCGAACGAGGAATCGTTGGTGAGTGTGCTAAGCTAGCTCGACGCTCTTAGGGTTTGTTCATTTCTCGTTTCTTGTTTCTTGTTTCTTGTTTTGTGGTTAATGGGGTGATGTGTTTTGATAGACTAATCTTGCAAGATGGGAGCCTCGCCATGGCAAGTTCAGATATCGCCACCCTTGGAAGGTATACTTGGAAATTGGAAGCTTGAATAGAGAGTGTGCATGTCGCCTTGAAGTTCTTAATGGCTACCTTCAAACGAAACGAACTCAAGTAAGATTCGATGCAAGTTTTGCTCGTTGACTTTTAGAATGTGAACCTAACATAGGAAATGTAACGGTCCAAGTCCACAGCTAATAGATATTGTTCTCTTTGGAGTTTTTCTTTCGTATCTTGTCTCAAAGATTTTAAAACATGTCTGTAAGGGAGAGGTTTTCACACCCTTATAAAAGATGTTTCGTTCTCCTCTCCAACCGATGTGGGATCCCACAATCCACCCTCCTCCGGGACCAGCGTCCTCACTAGCACTCGCTCTCTTCTCCAATTGATGTGGGACCCCCCAATCTACCCCTGTCGGGGCCAAACGTCCTTGTTGACACACTGCCTCGTGTCCACCCCCCTTCGAGGCTCAACCTCCTCGCTGGCACATCTTCTAGTGTCTAGTTCTAATACTATTTGTAATTACTCAAGCCTACCACTAGCCGATATTGCCATCTTTGGGCTTTCCCTTTCGGAATTTTCCTCAAGGTTTTTAAAACGCGTCTTCTTGGAGAGGTTTCCACACCCTTATAAAAGGTGCTTCATTCTCCTCCTCAACCGATGTGGGATCTCACAATCTACCCCTTTTTGGGGTCCAGCGTCCTTGCTGGCACACCGCCTCGTGTTCACCCTCCTTCGGGGCTCAGCCTCCTCGTTGGCACATCGCCCAGTGTCTGGCTCTGATACTATTTGTAACGATCCAAGCCCACCACTGATAGATATTATTCTCTTTGGACTTTCCCTTTCGAGATTTCCCTCAAGGTTTTTAAAACGCGTATGCTAAAGAGAGGTTTCCACTTCGTTCTCCTCCCCAATCGATGTGGGATCTCACAGAAAACAACGAGAATACTAATACCATTTTAGAAAATAAACAACTATCTATTTAGTTATCAAACGGGTCTTATTAATAAACGATAAAAACCCTATTCTCATAATCTTTTCTTTGATGCAGATGCCATCCCAACAAATCCATGGTCCATTTCAAGAGGAATGTATGAAGATTTGTAGTGAATTAAGTAGTGGATTAAGAGAATTAGCAATGGGATTAAGGAAAATGGTTCCACCACTAACAGCCAAAGCTCACATAGAGAAAGCAAAGATTGCAGCTGAGAATCTCAAGTCCCATTTGGAAGAATGGAGATTTGAAGAAATGAATAATAACAAGAATGCTTTGGAGATTGTTCATGTTGCCTCTTTGTCACCACTTCTACTTGACACCATTTGCTGCATAGTAAAGATTGTGGATTCAGTCCAAAAGCTGGCTTCAATTGCAGGCTTCAAGGCTGTGGAAGTTCCATCTAGTGTAGCACCAGAGCAAGACCAAGGTTCAATGCAGCCATGCCATGGAGATGTTCTTGTAGCTCATCATGTCATTATGATTGATGAAGAATCTCCTTGTTAATGCTTTGGAAACATTCTCAAATCCATAAGAGGATTTATACATTTTGTTTCCCTAAAGAGGGCATATAGATCTTTGTTTAAAGTGGATGAATTATGTCCCATTTTTTTTTTTTTTTTTTGCATCTTAATCAAAATAG
>NW_019268541.1:2067697-2091605 GCF_002738365.1 Cucurbita moschata
TTTTTTTTTTTTTTTTTTGCATCTTAATCAAAATAGTAATAAGATGTTGCAATTTGTGTCAGGTTACTGGCTACAAATTTTGGGTGGATATTAATTTAGAGTTATGGGTTTTCTTGAATGTATTTTAAAGGTTATTTACATAGTGTCTAATTATGGTAATAAAGTATAGAAGTTATAACTCTTGGAATGCCTCGTGTAAAGTTAAAGGTTTTCATTTTGAGACTGTATAAAGATATAGTATGTTATCTTTGTAAAATAGACTTGGAAAATGTAGTAAAATGCAGTAAAATGAGCATTTGTGTTTTCCATTGGCCAATGGCTAAGTTTCTTTGCAATAGCTATTATCTGTAGTTTAGGTTACTTGTAGAATTATTCAAGCTTGAGATGATCAATCTTGCTTGTGGAGTGATTTGAATCTTGAACAAGTGTTCTTGTCATGAGATATTCGTTCAACAAGGTAATCTGAATCTTACTTTCCTTGTAGTGATGGCTTATCATTTGGTATCAGAGTTTTTCCTTGGGTTGATTTCTTATCATTTGATATCAGAGGTTTTCCTTGGATTGATTTCTTATCATTTGGTATACAGCTTTCTCATAGGTTGATTCCTTATCATCCGTACTATAAACGGATAAAAGTCTTATACATGTCTTTGCATGGGGTTCATTTGGGAATGATTTACCAAGATCAAAAGCAATTATGCTCGAATTCTAATTGTTTAAACAGTTTATTTACGTGTCAAATCACTTACTTACTGTTGTCTCGTGCATGCGACGACGTGGAGATTCAAATGTCAATGAATTCATTTTTCTTCTTTTTTTGTGTTCAACAATATGCAGAGTAGAGATTCAAACATTTGACTTTCTAGTCGATAATACATACTTTAGGTCAACAATATGGAAAGTAAGAACGTTTGAACATATAACTTCTTAATCAAGGTTATATATACGTATCGTTGACATTTTTAACTCTATCAATTTTCTAAGATTTTGACCGAACATGTTATTTTTAAAACAAATAAAGAAAAAAATCGAATTAAGCAAAGTTTATCTTCGACCATGGTCATATAAGGATCCGATTATATCCTAAAACTGAAACTTCAATAGTACATGTAATCATGTGAAAGTATGCGTATATGAGCTCAACAGTTACAGGATGAGAGTTTGAACCATCGACTTTTAAAACAAAAATGGATCATAGCAATCTCAAACTAAGCGTTAGATCATCCATATTACATAAAATAGGTGCCATGTGGGAAATGGAGGGAGCTGACAAGTCAAAACAAGTAGAGAAGTGGATGACAAAGATAGCTTGAGGTCCACGTGGACAGTTGCAGTTGGACTCATAGATCCCAACCCAATCCAAAAACCTAGGACACCTCGAATCTCAACCAGAATTTGGATTCTAAAATCTGTGGCTTATCTCATTCTTTCCCATTTCCACTTTATCATTCCTATTCTTCCTCTCACATCACTCCCCACCAACCCCTTCTCCCCTTCCCTCTCAAACAAAGCCATGGCCACTCAGGCACTTGTTTCATCTTCCTTAACCTCCTCGGTGGGCGCCGCCAGACAAAGATTTGGTCCCAAACCCTGTCTTGGATCCTCCACAAAACAAGCTTCTTTTGTTGTTAGAGCTGAAGCCACTCCTCCCGTTAAGGTTATTCTCGCCCCTTTTAATCGATGTTCGTAATCGTTTGTTGAGCATTGTGCTAGTTTTCGAGCTCCGAGAGTGTTTGATTATGTGTAAAACTCTAAATTTACCGTAATGGCTTAACCTATTGACTTTCCCTCTAGAGTTTAAATGTAGCTCAATTGAGTAAGACATCTGTTACCTTTTCTAAATAGTATTGATTGTGAGATTTAATATTGTGTTCTAATGCAGCAAGGAGCCAACCGAGCATTATGGTTTGCTTCAAAACAAAGCCTTTCTTACTTGGATGGAAGGTATATATATATATCTTCAATCAAAAAGTTGACGTAAGAAACGAGAATGTTATCAAACAGATCTAAAATAAAGCTTTGATTTGATTAACAGTCTCCCAGGCGATTACGGGTTCGACCCACTAGGGCTATCGGACCCTGAAGGCACGGGAGGGTTCATCGAGCCAAGATGGTTAGCATACGGGGAGGTAATCAACGGGCGGTTCGCAATGTTGGGAGTAGTAGGAGCCATAGCCCCAGAGATATTAGGGTCACTAGGGCTAATCCCACCGGAAACAGCCCTCCCATGGTTCAAAACTGGGGTGATCCCACCAGCAGGGACCTACAACTATTGGGCAGACCCCTACACACTATTTGTACTTGAAATGGCTCTAATGGGGTTCGCTGAACATAGAAGATTTCAAGATTGGGCTAAGCCAGGGTCCATGGGGAAGCAGTACTTCTTGGGTCTAGAGAGGTTCTTGGGTGGGTCAGGGGACCCAGCTTACCCAGGTGGGCCCTTGTTCAACCCTCTAGGGTTTGGTAAAGATGAGAAGTCAATGAAGGATTTGAAGCTAAAAGAAGTGAAGAATGGAAGGCTTGCAATGTTGGCCATATTGGGTTTGTTTATACAAGGACTTGTCACTGGCGTTGGCCCTTACCAAAACCTTTTGGACCATTTGTCTGACCCTATTAACAATAACCTCTTGACAAGCCTTAAATTTCACTAGATTTGTAAGTGATATCGGTCGATGCTTCTTGTTTTGTTAGTAGATAATGAACTAATCATTGAAAAGTACTTATACGAATGGAACGATGGGTCTGATTAGAAAAAAGTTATGATATATAAGTTAAAAGATGATGGGAATGTTGACAAGTATCTTGAATTGCGTGCCCTAAAAACTAAGGGTGCAAGGTGGTCAAGGTGGGAGACCGGTAGGACAGAGTCGAATGGGGGAGTCATGTGGGTGTGGTTCTTGTTTCGCTAGTTGTTTACACAATTTAAGGCTATTTTAATGAAAAAAATATATTTCTCGAGCTAAACAATCTCAAGTTAAACAACTCTTATTATCTAAGAATGTACACAAGTTCGGTTGAGTTGAAAAAATCTTTTGAACCAACTCGAATTAGGTTAGTGACCGAAGTAACCTGAATAGAGTTGACATCCAAAAACCCAATTCAACCCTCTACATTTTAGTTAGATTGGGTTCGGTTTTCGAGTTGTTCTTTTTTTAATTATTTAAAAAAATTATATTTATCCACAATATATGTTAAAATCTCATCTAATTTTAAATATCAAACAATCACAAGTGACAATGAATCACTATCAGTCACAAATGTAAAAAATTCTTAATCTTCATATAATAATCTTAAAGTAGGGTAAATATAACAATTCAAGTTCACTACCAGCAAATATTATCCGCTTTTGCTCGTTATGTATCGTCGTCAGCCTCACAGTTTTAAAACGCGTCTACTAAAGATAGGTTTTCACACTCTTATAAGGAATGTTTCATTCTCTCTCCAATCAATGTGAGATCTCACAATACCGGGTTGTTACGGTAAGGCTAAGTTGGGTCGTAACAATATTTTCGAGTTGGTGAAGTGGGTCAGGTTGACCCAACTAAAAATTCTCTACACGCAAATCAACCCAAACTTGTTTAGTTTTCCAAAAATTTAGTAATTCAAATTGATCGAGTTATATGAACACTCTTTGTTTGTCACACCACTTAGTGACTAACTCTGATACTATCTGTAACAATTCAAACTCATTACTAACAAATATTATCCAGTTTAATCGATTATATATATAATTCAAACTCGAGAATGAATTGACTTAGCTCACTTGTCGTTGGAAAGTGAGTGCTGCACAATCGTAAGTCCGCTGCCATCAAAAGTGCGATTGTGACCGGTGGTATCAGAGCCAGATTTTAGAAAACGAGGGCAGAGAGAGATTTTTTAAAAGAGATTTTTGAAAGAGACTTAAGCAAGAGAGAAATAACAACCTATAAAACCTTGTGGAGGGAAAAGTTGACAACTAGTCCTATCCCCTAATAGTACATTCGGACGCATTTCATGTCTGACAGACCTACACATGATATTTCTGAAACATCATACTCCCTAGAAATACAAAAGTAAAATACTAGGATATGACAAGACATAAACGGGCTTGTCATGGGCATGCGGCCATAGGAACATGCCTTGGACGAGCATGACCGTGACATATATATGTATATATAGTTGTCGGTCTCGAAATGAATTATTGTAATGAATTATTAAGAAAACGACGAAATTATCACTTATGAACGAATTATTTAAACACTCTTCAACGACCCCATCATTCTCATCCCTTCCCCACACCTCAAACCCTCCATCATCAATGGCTTCCTTCTCAAGAATCCTCTCCCCATTTTCACTGTTCCTTCTAATTCTCGCCATTTCCACCCAAACCCATCTCTCCTTTTCATCAATAGACAAACCCCTCAACCCAACAGACATCCACGAACTTCTACTCCGTTACGGTTTTCCCGCTGGTCTCTTACCCAACAATGTCAAGTCCTACACACTCTCAGACGACGGCGCCTTCGAAATCGAGCTCAAAGCCGATTGCTATGTCATGTTCAGTGAGCTGGTTTATTACGAAAAGAAAATCACGGGGAAATTGAGCTATGGGTCTGTGACCGATGTTTCTGGGATTCAAGTTAAGAAGCTGTTCTTGTGGCTCTCTGTTTCTGGGTTCAAGTCTAATCAAGGATCTGGAACCATCGTGTTCTTTGTCGGATCCTTGTCTGAAACTTTTCCGGCAGAAATGTTCCGGACGATTCCTGGTTGTAGAAGGAAGGGTTGCCTAGGAGGAAGAACAGAAGCCATGTGAGGTAATTTTGATCTGGGTTGGATTGGATTTGATGTTCTTGAGTGATTGATTGCTTGTTGAGTTTGATTTTTGCTTATGAATGTTCTTGTGAATCATGGGTCTGGAATTTGTGTTCTGAAATTTGGGTTGTTTGCTGTGATTTTGGATTTTGTTGACTGAGATTCTTGTTTGTATGATCTATCTATGTGGTTAAAATGAAGATGGAAAAGAAAATTTGAACTTTTACAACCGTCCACACCGCTAGCCGAGATTGTTTTATTTGAGCTTTTTCTTTTTGGAGTTCTCTTTAAGATTTTTAAAATGCGTCTGGTAAGAAGAGGTTTACACACTCTGATAAACAATCTTTCGTTCTCCTCTCTAACCGATGTGCACCCCTCCTTTGGGGGCAAGCATACTCGTTGGCGCTCGTTCCCCTCTTCAATCGATGTGGAATCCCTCAATCCACCCCTTTCGAGGGCTAGTGTCCTCGTTGGCACACCGCCTAGTGACCATCCTCTTTTGAGGTTCAGTCTCCTCGTTGGCACATTGCTCGGTGTCTAAGGGTGTGGAAACCTCTCCCTAACCGATGCGTTTTAAAAATCTTAAGAAAAACCTCGAAAGGAAAACCTAAAGAAAATATCTACTATACAAAGGAAAACTTAAACGGTTGTTCTTCAGTCATCTCATTAGGCCCCTTTACGCTACAATGATTTGGAAAGTTGTTAGATGATAGCAACATAGCATGAATTTCTTGTCACTAAATGATTATAATCTTCAATGTCTTCTAGATATTGTTGTGTCTTGTTTGATAATCATGCTTGTTTTTTTCCCCAAAGCTGATATTAATCTCTGTCTGTCTCTTGCAGGTGGAAATGATAGCTTTCCGAGCATGTTCATCTTTGCTTCCACAACATTAACAAAATGTTTCTTTCAATAATATTATCCTTCTACTATATCAGATTTCATTATCAAATGAAAATAATAAATTATTATCAAATGAAAATAATGAAAATTTATGTACTTTCTACTTGGTGCAAGTGTCACGATTATATTTGTTTATGACGTGTTACCTACGGCTGCATGCCCGTTAAATGTCAAACCTCTTGCATTGTATCACTTTATTGCCTTCTTTTAACGTTTTCATGATGTATAGTTTACTTCCTTTAGAGCTCTTGAACAAACTACATTATTCAGACTTTCCTTAAACAGTCCTATAGACAACTACTTCTTTAAAGCCGTGAACCATCAAGTAAAGCACACTAAGTTTTTCTTTAAATAGTCATATCTATCCGCTTAATACTATCTAGATGATTCTTTTGAAACACGTTGCCAATCTAATAAAATTTTACTATGACTACACTTTCCGGACTCCTTTATTCGACATCATAATATTTGTCAGTGCAAGTTAATCAAACCAACCTTCATCCTTAAGTATTCCAATCCAGGAGAAGATGCACAAATCAAAATGGAGGGCAGAAAGGGCAAAAGCAGATAAAACCCAAATAAGGGACACTATGGAGCTTTGGATTGATGCAAAAGCATGATGATATGTACATATTCTTCCTACATTCTTTACAAGTATTCTTCACCTACATGATATGTTCGTCACTTTCTTTCTTTTTTCTTCTTTTATTTCCTTCTTTCCCCTATTTACTAGCCAATTTGTATGGTTCGTATACTATCTTGCTATTCCAATCAAGAACATTCATGTTCATTCATTTACCTTACGACCGAGCGCCATTGGCTTCACTGCAGCCAAAACGACAGCAACTTTACACGCAAGAAATCCCAGCATTCCTATCACCACTTCTTTAGGTGACAGCATCATGGTTGAATCTCCCAAGTTGAACTTAACTGTAATAATGGAAAGTCCAACTGCCAGTGCCAAGACCGATAAAGGGCCTCTATATCGTCGATCTTCATTCCCAGTTGTTTCATAATTTGAAGTCGGGGCAGGTAATTCGTCCACAGATCTTTGCAAGAGCAACAGATACAAGAAACCAAGAATGCCACCAGCTAAGAATGCAAGACCGGCATTTTCACCAGCTGAGAAGGATGAAACAGATGTGCCAGCTAGAATCAATAAGGCATCATAAGTAAGCAAAGAGAGCTTCAAGTCTGCATATTCTTTCATGCTTTCCTCATTGGAAATACTGTCAATAGTGGCTAAATTTGAAAGGTTGGAGCTTCCATTCAGGAAGAATAAGGGCTCGATTCCACGTACTTCTGATACCAGGCAAGGCCTAAGTTCTACCATTGATTTGTCGCTGCCCTCCCCGAGCAATATATCCTCGGCTGGGAATTCATACTTGACACCCATGTATTGAAGCTCATGCCCTTCAGATTTCGACTGAGATATGACATACAAGCTTAGACTTCCAAGTCTCCACTGGCCTGGATAAGATGAGGAAAGAAGAAACGTTTTGTTAAATTTCTTGCCAAAATCATTTTAAGTTCTGCAAAGAGACCGAAAAGTTTTTAAAACGCGTCAATGACACAACCTAACCTGAATCAACGCTGAGCCAGACAGATTCTAATCTACCCAATTTAGGTCCCTTGAGGACGAACTCATCCGAAGAACCTCTTTGGAATAAGAGAATTTCAGGACCATCCAAAACATCCTTTTCTTCTGAATGATAATGATCTGTCGTCAAACTTGCAGGTATTCTCTGTAATATAGAATTACCCTTTTCATCTATCAAGCACAGGAGAATTCCAGCATTCATGTCACTTAGACTAGATCCATAGAGCTTGCTAGTGCTTATATCAACCTTGAACAAGACATGAGATTCATCTCCCTTCATAGATGATAGGATTTTCTCAATTGAAGTTTTCGTGCAGACCTCCACTTCCGAGGCTTGTAAAAGATGTGAAGGTTTGGCATAATCCTGAAAATCTGCGACCAGGTTACATGAACTTGCAAGAACTTTCATATCAAAGTAAAAAGAAAAAAAAAAAGGTAACTTAATCCAACACCAAAGGGTTACATAATTTTAGTTCCTAAAATCTGAGATTTGTGTAGATTTGGTACTAAAAACTTTTGAATTTTTTAAAATTCATAAGACATCAAATTGAAATTGAAATTTCATAGATTCCAAAATGACTAGGTTTATATCACTGAGGAGCAGAATTTAACTTTTCTAATGGTATAGCATTGGAATTCTTGTCATTTCCATAGATTATTATCATAGAAACCATGAAAATGATCAAATAAAATCATCCTTATTCATTGAAGGGAAAAAATTACCTTGAAAACGCGAACGCTTTGCACGAATTCGAAATCGAGAAACCGAGTACCGAGAACAAATTGACCTTGAAAAAACAGAGTTCAACGATTTCCTTCCAGAAGTAAAACTTTTCTGAGATGCAAAAATTAGATGCCTCGGAGCAAGTGCGTCCATATCCACTACTCCAGCACACCAGAGAAACATGGGAGTGACACAATCCATCTCAACAAAACCTATAAATCGAATCGCAGAATTGAAAACGTTCCTATAACCATTTCAGTTCTCCACAGCGAATTCATAATTAACAACAACATCATGATGCGAAAATGAAAAACCTCCAATCTAGTTGAATCCACAGATATCTAATCGAACGGCTGTAATATTTGTTCTTGGATACGAAAGTAATCTTAATCGGAAATTGCTCAAAGAAAAAGAGAGAATACTGAAACTCACCGGAAACTGAGATCGCCCGACGAAATTAGCATAGAAAAGCAGCCATCGACGACGGGAAAATCGGAAGAAAGAAAAAAGAAAGCGTATGACACACGGAGCCCAAGGGATTTTTGTACCATGACCTAAAAATTTGGTTTTTTTTTTTTTTTTTTTTTTTTTTTTTTTGTTTTTTGGCCTTAACAATTTTTTTTAAATTACTATTTTTTTTTATTTCATAATTTATTTTGTTGGCTTAACATTTTTTTTAAATATAATTTTTTTGTTTTTTTATTTAATTCACTCTCGCTCTCGATCCCGCTCCAACTCTAGCTCACTTTCTTGCTCTCAATCTCACTCTTACTTCTTTGCTCTCGCTCCCTCGCCCTTACTTTGTTGGCCCGTCAATCCGTGACAACCCCTCAACAAAGAGAGTGAAATGCCAAGCCCTTTCTCTATTAAAGCAAAAGGTAAGCGCTATCAAGACCTTTCAACGGTTCAACGTGCTTCCTAGTCATTGTTGGAAAAAAAAATAGCTTCCCTCGTTATCGTTATGGTTATCGCTAGATTAGGAAGAAAATAGGAGCGACACGAGAAGAAATACTTAAAGAGTGAAAGAGATCGAGAATTGAGAAAAAATAAAAAAAAAAATGAAATATTAAAATAAGTTCGAAAATGTTCATTAAACCTTACGTCAAATACCATCTTGACCGCAATTTGTAGTTGAAATAATTTTTTTAGATCAATCTATTAAATTATTATTTTAAAAAAATTAATATATACAACTATTTATATCAATTCATTTATCATAATTATTTTCAATTAATTTAAAATCATATAAAAAAATATACATAAAAAAATAGAAAATACAACTAAATGCCTAAAATTCTTTTTTAAAAAATTAGAGTGATAATTAAAAAAAATTAAAATTAATAAAATTTGAGTGATATAATATTTTTTTTAAAATAATATATATGTATATATATATATATATTATAAAGTTATTTTTTAATATAGAAAAATAGAAAATACAACTAAATGCCTAAAATTCTTTTTTAACAAATTAGATTGATATAATTAAAAACTTTAAAATTAATTGATTGATATAATATTTTTAAGAAAAAAAATATATATAAGTTCAAATCTAAAAAATAAAAAAATAATAATAACTAATTACAAATTTTAAAAAAAAATTAAAAAAAATTAAAAAAAAAAAATTGGATAATTGTTCCTAATCTTCAAGTCTTGGATTGAAGATGAAGATCTTCTTCTTCCTACAAATCTTCATCAACCCGAACCAGACAATCCCGGCGGCGGTCATGGAAGCACTGACCAAAAACACAGTGCTATGCGTGAAAACCATCAAAACCACCAAAAACGCCGACGGAACCAAACACATCACGATCAACCCCGGCAGCTCCAACGGAACCTTGAACGGCCTTTCCATGGCGGAATGCTTCCATCTCAGCCATATGAACGACGAGAACTCCAGCAGCATCCCCAAGCTATACATGAAATTCGCCGACGCAACAATGTCCGTGAAGTCCAAATACGAAACCCCAACAGAGATCGCCGTGCAAATCACAATCCCAATCCATGGAGTGTTGAACCATTTCGCTCTCGCCGCGAAGAATTTGGGTAAAATCCCAATTTCCGCCATACCCAGAATTTGATATGCACTGCTACTTAATTGAGCTTCGAATAGTCCAATTGCTGACAAGCAGGCTCCGATTTCCAGGAGGATTTTGAGCCATTTTCCGGCGAGTATCTCCGCCGCTTGGGCGTGGAATCCGGATTCCCAAGCGGATTGTTGAATGTCGATGGCGCCGGTGACGGCGAGAAGTGGGATTAAGTAAGATAGACAAGTGATAATTACTGATATGAACAGAGCAATTGGGAAGGTTTTTTTGGGTTTTTCTACTTCTCCGGCGAGTGTGCTGACGTTATCCCAGAAATTTAGGTTCCAAAACAGAGTGTTGAGGTACAGATTCCAATCTGTTTTTATCGATTTATCGCCGGAATTTCCCCACCGGTGGGGTTTGATTTTGGGGATGGCGATTAATGTCATTAAGATGAAGGGTAAGATGGATAACAGAGCTAGAACGACGGCGACATATCCGACGATGGTGAGGCCGATGTAGTTGAGGGCGGCGAGGACGACGGAGGAAGCGAGGAGGGCGGTGCGGCGGGGCCAGCCGGATTGGAGCTGGGGGGCGATTTTCTGAATGTAATTGATGCAGAGAACAGGGTAAGCGGCGATGTTGATAACGCCGCTGAGGATTTTCCAGGTGCCCATGAGAGAGCCCCAGAAGGGTCCGAAGGCTGTTTGGGCCCAGATGACGAAGCCGCCGTTGCCGGGGAAGGCGGTGGAGAGCTCCGCCGTGATCAGCGCCTCCGGGACGCTCCATATGAAAGGGAAAACGATGAAGCCTATGATGGCGAGGAGAGGTCCGGCGGCTTGGACGGCTGGCTCCTCGCCATAGGGGCCGCCGGCGACCTCGAAGTAGATGAGGAAGATGAGGGGGATTAATGTGAGCTTCTCTGCGGCGGCGATGGGGGAATTTGGGGTGGTTGTGGGGAGGATTGGAGGAGGTGAGTCTGAATTTGAGGTGGGTTTTTGATGGGGGCCTGTATTTGTGACACGAATTTGATGATCCATTGATGAATTATGATCAGATGAAGAATTTTGTTGAAGAAAGGGGACTTTAAATAGATGGATTATTATACAATTTGGTTAGGATTTGAATTAATATGATTGAATTTTTTAGAATCTTTAATTTGATTCGGATTTGATTTAGTTTTACATTTTTTTTTATAATATATATCTATCCGAGTCTAACCCAAGTCCACCACCAGTAACATGAGTAGATATATGAGTAGATTTTGTCAGGCCCAGTCCGATTATTGTAGGATTCATGATTTAATCTGAGTCCAAACCCAAGCCCACCACTAGTAACCACTAGTAAATATTGTCTGGCCTAGCCCGTTACGATCATCGTAGGACTCACGATTTAATCCGAGTCCAAACTCAAGCCCACCACTAATAACCACTAGTAGATATTGTCTGGCTTAGCCCGTTACAATCATCGTAAGACTCACGATTTTTAAAACGCATTGAGAGGAGAGGTATTCGTACTCTCGTAAGGAATGATGTTTCTCAGATATGGTTCACTTTGGCTATCGTCGTCGATTTCATTGGGAGGGATTTCTACACTCTAAAATGATTTGTTTCCCTCTCCAACCGAGATGGGATCTCACAATCCACGATGCTTCTCACTCCCTCACCCTGTAAGATATGGTCTACTTTAGCCCAAGCGTATCGGTCTATTTTAGTCATATGATTTATTTAATCATGTTGTCAACTTCACTATTTTTTAAAATGAGGTTTTCACACTGTAAGATAAGATATAGTCCATTTTAGCCCGATGCTTATAGTTGTCAACTTCACTCATTTTTTAAATGAGTCCAAGCATATCTGTCTAATAGTCCATTTAACCTGATGCTTAGTCAACTTCACTCATTTTTAAAATTTTTAAAATGAGCCCAAGCATATCGGTGTCTAATATAGTCCATTTTAGCCTAATGCTTAGTCAACTTCACTCATTTTTTAAATGAGCCCGCATATCGGTGTCTAATATAGTCCATTTTAGCCTAATGCTTAGTCAACTTCACTCATTTTTTAAATGAGCCCAAACATATCGGTCTAATACAGTCCATTTTAGCCCGATGCTTAGTCAACTTCACTCATTTTTAGCCCAAACATATCGGTCTAATACAGTCCATTTTAGCCCGATGCTTAGTCAACTTCACTCATTTTTAAAATGAGCCCAACGTATCGGTCTATTTTAACTCATTTTTAAATAATGCTTGGTCAACTTCACTCATTTTTAAAATGAGCCAAGCATATCCGTCTATTTTAACTCATTTTTAAAATGAGTCCAAGCATATAGGTCTATTTTAGACCTATGGTTTACTTTAACCTATGGTTGTCAACTTCACTATTTTAACTCATTTTTAAAATGAGCTCAATCATATCGGTGCATGTGGTTTACCTTAACCTATTTTTTAAAATGAAGTTTTCACCCATAAGATAGAGTCCAATTTAGCCCAATGCTTATAAGTTTTCACAAAAAATGTTTTGTTTGTTTTGTTTTCCTTGAAAATGCGAGAGTCCACTTTAGCATAGGAATTTTCACACTCACGTAATAATGTTTTGTTTTCCTCATCAACTGCTTCTGCTTCCCACCACTGTCAGATATGGCCCACTTTGGCTCGTTACGTTTCACACTGTTATGAGAATGGACCGTTTCCCT
Source organism: Cucurbita moschata (assembly GCF_002738365.1). Classification (NCBI taxonomy): domain Eukaryota; kingdom Viridiplantae; phylum Streptophyta; class Magnoliopsida; order Cucurbitales; family Cucurbitaceae; genus Cucurbita; species Cucurbita moschata. The sequence goes on from NW_019268541.1 coordinate 2,080,438, forward strand.
CTCCAACTGAGGTGGGATCTCACAATCCACCATGCTTCTCACTGTTGTAAGATAGTCCACTTTAGCCCATTACGTATCGTCGTCAACTTTACTGTTTTTAAAACGCGTCTACTAGGAAGAGGTTTCCACACTCTTATAAGAATATGGGATCTTAAAATCCACGATGCTTCCCACCGTTATCAGATATGACCCACTTTGCCCCGTTATGTATCACCATCAATCTCAATGTTTTTTGAAACACATCTTAAGGAGAGGTTTTCACACCCTCGTAAGAAATATTTCGTTCCCCTCTCCAACCGCTGTGGGATCTCACAATCCACCCCCTTGGAGGCCCAACATCCTATTGGCACACCGCTCGGTGTCTAGCTCTGATACCATTTGCAACAATCCAAGCCCACTAGTAGCAAATATTGTCCGTTTTTACCCGTTACATATCCCCCTCAGCCTCACGATCTTAAAACGCGTCTACTAGGGAGAGGTTTCCACACCCTTATAAGGAAATATTCGCTCCCGTCTCAAAACCGACATGAAATCTCACCATATACATCAATTAACTCCAAAAATAATATAAATTGATCATAAACTAAACACAGTTACTCCCCCCCTCATAAGAGTAAATTACAATGAACAATGAACTAATAATAAACAGAGCACCTACAAACTAACAGAAATGTAAGAACTTGAAGGATTTATGTGCTCAACAAAATTAGCAATCTGAAGAATGGTAAGAACTTGAAGAAGAATCATTCATATCAAAACCTTAAAGCCCACGAAAAGATGAACAAAATCAAGAGCTGAAATGAAGAGACCTGTAGCTTTGAACTTGCACCAGGAAGCAGACCTGAAGGCCCCATGGCTGCTTCAGGAGAAAATCCGCCTCCTCCGCGTGAATTGGCACTGTTTTTCAATATTTGAAACAGTTTAGAACTCAAGTAATTGATATATAAACAGATGATTTCGTTTTGGTGTAATTTTCCCACTTACCTTCCTGTGAATATGCAGGATCCATGACCTGTAAAAGATGGAGGAAGAAAGTAAGAGAGATTGGATTCAAGGAGAAACCCGAACAGTCGATATCAGATCAAGTCATTCGAACGAGCATTACAAACAGTATAGGATAAAACTGCTAGATATTCGTGGAAGAATCGAAACCCGGCTAGTTGAGGATGGCAGGTGCGTGCACAAACACTGTGTATGATATATACAAGCAACCTAACATGAATACACGACCACGGGTTGTATATTATGTAACAGCTTGGAGAGGTTTCCACACCCTTATAAAAATGTTTTGTTCCCCTCTTCAACAGAATCTCACAATCCACCCCTCTCCGGGGCCAAGCGTCCTCGTTGGCACACTGCACGGTGTGTAGCTCTAATACCATTTGTACCAGCCCAAACCCACCGCTAGCAGGTGTTGTCCTCTTTGGACTTTCCCTTTTGGGCTTCCCTCAAGGATTTTAAAACACGTTTACTAGGGAGAGGTTTCCACACCCTTATAAAGAATGTTCTGTTCCCCTCTCCAACCGATGTGGGATCTCACAATCCACCCTCCTTCAGGGCCCAGCGTCCTCGCTGACACACCGCCTGGTGTCTGCCTCTGATACCATTTATAACAGCCCAAGTCCACCGCTAGTAGATATTGTCATCTTTGGGCTTTCCCTTTCAGGTTTCCCCTCAAGGTTTTTAAAACGTGTCTACTAGGAAGAGGTTTCAACACACTTATAAAGAATGTTTCGTTCCCCTCTCCAACCGATATGGGATCTCACAACATAACTCATGTTAGGACGTCCACCCAGATAAAGGACGTCCAACTAGTGCAAGGAGAAGTAAGGACTCTGACTAAACACCAAGTAATAACAAATAAATAACTAGGTCTAGTAAGTTCGTGCTCGTCAAGGAACCTGTCGTAAACATCTACTTACTAAATCGAAGGAACAAGGAGAAGAACGGTTAAAAGAACTTACTGGGATCGATCGTCGTAAGCATAGCGGTACCATCGAAGTCACACGTTCCACCAGCACTACGAGATTTCTGATAGTAATCATTATATGCATAAGAAGCATGGTTAGTAATGTTATTAGGGAGAAAGCATGGCCTCCCACGCTGAATAGCAGCACAGTTAGCCCCTCCTTGTCCACAAGCCCAATTCAGGCCATCTTCCAGCTTATCTTCATCCGCACCATCTTTAGCCACGCAATAAACTGCAGAAGAATTTCCTGTCGAACGACCCGAGATCAGACCCAAAGGATAAACAGCCGAACCATTGGGGAAAAGTATACCCCAATTCTTTTCCGAGATTGGACCGGGCCTCTTGTCTTCATTAAACAGCTCGTAAAGGTACGTGTTGATCGGTGTCGTTGGCTGACTAGGTGGCCCTGAATCGTTCGAAACTCTCCTGATCAGATTGCTAATGTAGGTGCCAGCATTTTGAATTGTAGCATCAGGTTCATTTGCTCCACCAAACCATGGCCAGCCCGTCTCAGTAACAACGATAGGAATCCCAGAGAATTTGAAAGTGTCGATCGAGTAGTACGTTGCATCAACCATAGCATCGAACATACTATTGTAATGGAAAAGAGTGTTCGGGTCAACAATCTGCTTAACTGCGGGAAGTGACCGGAAAAGTGCGTAATCTAACGGAAAAATTCCATTCTCAGTAGTGTATCCATAATAAGGATAGGCATTCAACATGTAGTAGGACTTCGTGTTCTTTAAAAACTGGAGGAGCTGAGAGATAGTCGAGTTCCACGAAGCGTTAAAGGTAGCAGTGGACGGGGGAAAAGGCCGGGGTATTAAGTCCATCGATTGGGGAGTGGAAACTTTGATCAGATCGTTTAGATTGGCAGCAACCAAGGCTTTATGTAGTGAATACATGGCTGGAACCAAGACTGGACCAACATGAGGAATTGCTGTAAGAACCTCACTGCCGACGGCAATGGCTGTAATATTCGTTCCCGGCAAGTAAGCGGCGACGTTTTTGTTAACCCAGGCTGCAGCAGCTGCTGGAGATTCACCAATCCTGAGAACTTCCTCATTCGTGACGCCAACGATTACTTCAATGCTACTGTTTGCTAGGGCCTTTAGCAGCTGGGAATCGGCATTATAGAGACGGAGATGAGTAATCCGATGGGTTTTAAGAATTGCAACGATACCTGAAGCTGATGGAAGATTCGAGACGTCGGTTCCGAGGTTAACCCCCACAAAGGCACCTATTGATGTCAAGAACACATCTCAGTAACAAATAGATAATTGAGATCATATTCCAAGCAACCTGAATTTAGAACAGGAACTACGAAAGGATGTTAAAGAACTATACCTAATGCATTGACACACATGCCAAATAGAAGCAAGATCACAGCTCCATGACACCTTTCGGGCATTTTCGAATCGACCAAGACTTCGACTTTTCAGCTTCCCGCTACTTACACTAAGTCGCAAGAACAAAACTCCCGAAACTCGATCGAGAAAGCACGAACAATCTGCAATCAAGTCATGTGAAATGTCAAGAGCTTGGGGGAAGAACAATTCCACACTCAAAACATTACAAAAGAAGTTGCTTCTGCAGATCCTCAGACATAAACATATAGACCAAACATTGACAAACACACACACACACACACTGTTCCTGAGCTAACAAATGAGATACTGTCTTTCAATCTTGTCTCTCAATCCTCGCCGCTCAAGCCCACTGGTAGTAGATATTGTCCGTTTTGGCTTGTTACGTATCACTATCAGTCTCACGCTTTTTAAAACGTGTATGCTAGGGAAAGGTTTCCACATCTTTAAAAATAATGCTTCGTTCCCCTCTCCAACCAATGTGGGATCTCACAATCCACCCCCCTTGGGAACAACGTTCTCACTGGCTCTTATACCATTTGTAACTGCCCAAACCCATCACTAGTAGATATGTCCGCTTTTACATGTTACGTATCGCCGTCAGCCTCAAGGTTTTTAAAACGCGTATGCTAGGGAGAGGTTTCCACACCCTTATAAGTAATGCTTCGTTCCCCTCTCCCACCAATGTGGGATCTCACAATCCACCCTCTTTGGGTGCCCAACGTCCTCGCTAGCACACCATCTACTGTCTACCTCTTATACCATATGTAACAGTCCAAGCCCACCACTAGTAAACATTATTTTCTTTGTCCCTTTACGGACCGCCGTCAGCCTCACGGTTTTTAAAACACGTCTGCTAGGGAGAGGTTTCCACACCCTTATAAGTAATGCTTCGTTCCCCTCCCCAACCAACATCGGATCTCACAGAAAGATCGGAGAATTTCAAACTAGTAGCTTAGCTTCCAAAGAACATCATAAACAGAAACCTCTCAATCATTCAACTTCTACAGACTAAGAACTACTGGAGAGCCAAAGTTCATAAATCTAGAACACAAAAACTCAGCCATAAACTACAAAACAACAAAGAACCCAGCTAAGAGAACTAAAAACAAGAAGCGGGCAAGTACCCAATCTGAAAGATCACTGCAATTCCAACAGATTTCAGTCAGCTTCAGAACAGAACCAAACCACTAAACGCACAAACAGAGATTCTCAGCAGCCCAGAACAGTGAAAAAGCTTCAGAAAATCAACAGTTTCAACTTAAAATCAGTCCGAAAACAACAAGAATCTTACCCCACCGTGTCCTAAACAGGGCTGATCTTGTGATATCGAAAAGAATATCGACTGAAGGTGTAAACACTGACAAGAAATGCGAAGAAAATGGCATACCAAACTTAAAAGCTTTATTGTATGCCTTTTTCTTTTCTCTTTTTGAGGAAGCAAAGGGGCATGGATTCTCGTGCAGAAGGGATCGTGATCGTCGCCGTTCATTTTGGTTTGATGGAGGGATTGGGGGTTTTTTTCTTTTCTTTCGTTTGGTTTGAACAGAAAAGAGGATAAAATTTGAGCTAGAGGAGAGTGGAGAATGGGTAAGTGGGGACTGGAAATTGTTCGTTTTTTGTTTAAATTTAACCCAAAAGTCGTTTGAGAAGATTCGATTTGGAAGAACAAAGTGATGGGTAGCCGCGTGAGGGATGAATGAGATGATTTTGCCGTTTAATACAAATTTGGGTATGTACAACACTTTTTTGTGGCATTTCACTTTTTTTTTTTTTTTTCAAATTTGGAATAATTTAAGCTATTTCTATCTTTAAAGTTTGAAACTTTTGTCAAATTAGTTAAAAAAAAAATAGTTTTAGAGGCGGAATTTGAAGAACTCAATTTGATGAGCAAATGAACAGTACTTTAACGAGGTGAATTACATGAGCGTACTTGACGAGTAAATAAATTGTAGGTTTTTATTAGCAATATTCAAACAAACCAAAGATAAAGAATAATTTGAATGAAGTTCGATTAGGAAATCTCCTCAGAATGTTCTTCTAATTTAATATATGTTTTTTTTTTTACTTAAAAAGATATTGACATAATCAATGTATAATTAACTCTGATTTTTTTTTTATACTAATAAATGTCCTGAAAATATTTTTAATAATAAATAAAATTAAATTAGTGACATAATAATTTGTGGGTTTTTATTTGAATTACAATAAGCTTCAAAATTCTAAGTGGATAAAATTAAAATTAAATTTTAAGGAGATTAATATGAGAAATAATTTTAAATGAAGTGGTCGCTTCAAAAAAAAAAAATTATTATTATTATTATTATTATTATATAATTATTTGAAAATTATAACGGCTCCCGAAGGAGGGCTAATCATGGAATCCAAGAAATATTCGTGGACGAGAAGGTGGACCCCACTTCACACTTGGTTGACGTGGCCAATTTAATTAGCTGGAAGCAATTATCTGTGAAAATTATTTATTTATTTATTTTATTATTATCTTTATTTTCATCTATGGAAAATATATAAATAGCATTAAAAAAATATTATCAGAATGAAAAATATTTTTAATAATTTTACTACGTTATTTATTATTTAAATAAGTCGATAATATGATGATAGAAAAGCTTGAAATATATTGTAATGCATCACCACAACAGGAAAGAAGAAAAAAAAAAAAAAAACTCAAAATCTTGATAACGCATAGATTCCTAAGAACAACGAACGAACGCTACCGAACAACAATATAAACGACGAAATGATGTCTATAGCGGAAACATCAAACTAAGCAATGGCAATAGTACATTGTAATTGTTCTCGACCAAGTTTCGAGTTGTTTTCCTGTTGACTTCGGCTCCAGCGAATGCTCAGGCTTCAGCCTCTCAATGGGCTTGGACTTCGACTTCTGCCCCGTGCTGGACTTGGACTTCGACTTCTCGAACCATCGAGTCGCGGAGATCGGGAGAATGACCTACCACGGCTCGGCTGTCGTGGGAAAGACCTCTCTCGACTATTCCGTCTGTCAGGTGGGGACGCCGATCTGCATTGACATATAGAAAAAATTGTGGCTCAAGCAGACTGAATAAAGAACTAGGACGTAACAAGCAATGTATTGAAAGAATACCTCGAGTAAGCCCTTGGTTTTGGTGGCGGGGATGCATTGTCATAACTGCGGGACCTAGACCTTGCATGGCGCGGAGCAGGTGAACGAGAATACCTTGCATGGCGTGGAGCTGGGGAACGAGAATATCGTGGCGAACGAGAAGACCGTGGAGGAGATCTTCTTCGATCATAAAATCGTCCACTGTTTATAGAACTGAAATATTAATTTTATTTAACAAATGCTATACTGAACTGTAAACAATTGATACAAGGCCAGCTTCATACCTTCCTCTCTCCCTCGTCCTCATATCAGATGGCTTCTTCCTGTTTTCCTCAGCATAGACCACAGTCAGCTCCCGACCGAGAAGAACACAGCCATCCATCTGATGCTTAGCATCTGCAGCATCAGCAGGATCTACATATTGAACGAAACCGAAGCCACGTGGTTCTCTGCAAAATTGTTGCACAAAAGAAGCAAAAAGGGGAAAGTTATAAAAGAAAAGTTAATGTAAAGCCACAGAATCAGGTCAGGAACTTGGCCTGCTAGAAACCTTCTCTAATAAAACTGTCCACCATATCCCTTGGAATATAAGCAAGCACTTGGCTGGCTGACCTTGCATGTGTCAGATTTAAGATGACTTGAAATTCTTCAAAGACTTGGGAACATCTTCTATGTACTCAAATCCAACTTCCTTCCAATCTTCACTACCATTAACATCATCTTCAATAGAACTCTAATTACTTGATGTCTTCTTCAAAACATTTTTCACTGTTAAATCTTCAAACGTTCAATAAACAGACCTAATATGTGATTTAAGGAAAAACAAAACAAAAAAGCAAAAGAACCAGAAAGAAATGCCTCTATCATCAGATGCACAATTTGAAAGATGAAACACAATAGATACTAAAAACGTTTCTCAAGGATTGTGCTAAAACCATTTTGTTCGAAAGCAAGGAAATCATTGAAAACATGTTCTCTCCGATACCACAAAATATATTATATCACAGAGACTAAAAACGTTGTATAAAATTTACAGAATTACTTAAAAACCATATGCACAAAGTTTAATTGTATTTTTTTCTAATTGAAAAAATTAACACTTCCCAAGAATCTGCAAATCCTACCATACAGCTCAGATATGCTCACCCAGTATGATAATCCTTTGGTAGGTATATGTCCTTAATGGCACCAAACTGTCCAAATGGTCTACGAAGATCCTCAGGTCTGTGTCAAAAAATAAATTTTAATAAGCGGTACACCAGGTTATATCATATTTTTACTATAGATTGCTTTTTAAGCAACATCTTGAATATATTTGATCAGCAAGCAAGAAAGAATAGCAGTATGCAGTACATGTGTTTTAAGAAAACAATATGCAGTTAAAAAAATTGGAACCAGAGCACGAATGGTGCTATATCAATCTATTACTAATTTCAAACTACACAGAGTTCTACAAAGCACTTGCAATTCCGAACAAGACCCTGCAAGAATGCAACCAAATTAAATTCTTATATTCAGACACGAAAGACTCATCTCATTTCATGGATGCAGGTCAAAACTGAATCACGGATGCACCGCAAGGGAGAAGAAAAATGAAAGAAGATCAAATGAATTACTATAACTTGGCTTCTGTCTAAGGAAAAAAAAGGCTACCTAATGTGGTGGAATACATACTATGTATTAGGGTGGAACAATGTTTTTAAAGTGCGAGGCACGCTTGGCTGCAACGACTTTATACAAAAATCAAACAGAATCATGAACATAATTTCATTTAAAAAAACTTTTACAAATATGGGAGCATTTGCACGAGATTATTGAAAGATATAACAATAGCTTTCCAAAGGAGGGCATAAAACGACGGGAAAAACAAGTCAATTAACCCACGGCACAACACGGCAAGCCTTATTGAGGGGTGAGTGCCTTGCCGCAAGTGAAGGGATCGGCCTTAAGACACTTCGTAGGCAACAAATAAATAGAAGGCTCCTATAAGACAATGAAAGGAACTATAAAGAGTTATTTGGTCCATTTCATTTTGTTTCTTTCATAGCTGTTGGAATAAGAGATTTCATGATTATTGTAGAATTCTAATACTTTGAGAGAGAGAGTGTGTTTTATAAGGGTGTGGAAACCTCTCCCGGACGCGTTTTAAAAACCTTGAGGTATGCCCGAAAGGGAAAACTCAAAGAGGACAATATATGCTAGCAGTGGGCTTGGGCGGTTACAGAAACAGATAGAACTTTTCAACTTCCTTAAACTATGTGATGTCTTATTCCCATTCCCCTATCTAAGCTCCTTTCTAGCACAAAGATCTGACCACTATCAATTCAAAACAAAATAAAATAAAGCGACCCCCTTTCTCCTAGAGAAGGAAAATTGGTCGAAAAACCATTTGGGGCAATAAGAAACATAAGCATAACTACATAACATACTCATCCAGAACAAACCTGCAGTCACGGCGAAGATTACGAACTAGAAGGCTAGTGGGGAGGTCTCTTCCACGTCCCCCATAGCGCCCTCTAGGGCTAGGGCTCCGACCCCTTCTTCCATAACCCCTTGGCGGTGATGGAGTATAACTCCTACCCCTCATTTGCACAGCAACCAATGACAGAGACCCGCAGTCTAAGAATCTCGCTACAGCTGTGAAAGTGAACAAGATTGAACCACTCAAAACTATTTTAACATGTAATTACAAATTCTTAAGGCAACTGAATTGATCCAAAACTGTTTCCTTGTACAGAAATCGAGAACAGTAAGCAACCTACTCAGCTACCACATAACAAGAAACTCTAACTTGATAAACCTCACATGGCATATGAAATTACAGGTCAAAAATTGTGAAAATTACCTCAAAATAGCGAAGCGGGAATAGATCTATACAACGTAACTATAGAAATATGCTGGCCGAGATTTGAAAGTGCTGCGTGAATGTACGAACGCTTGGAAGACAGAGAGACCTTGAAGATACAGTGAATCGGCGGCAGAGAGAGATAGAGAGAAGAAATTAGGGTCCGAAGATGAAATTGAAATCTTCGATCGAGAAACAGACGACGGTGCTTCAGATTTGGAAGTTTAGGGCATCAGATTTCCACTGTAGATGAACAACACAACGACGTCGTTTAAGTGAGAAAAGTTTTATTTTCAAAAAGATAAAATAAATAATACCCTAATATTTTAAAAAATTACATAATACCCTTCCTTTTTCCGACTCGTGTTTATTGAACCAGGATCAAGTTATTCCAATAATACCCCTAACCCGATCCAACTCAATCTTTATACAGTCTTACTCTTATGGTGTTCGATAAATACATAAAAACATAAATGTACAATAAAACGTGACTATTTTCAGGTCTAAGTTTGCTAATCGAATACTCGAAGTTGTTATCGTTCAATCATTTCACGAGGATAGTTTCAGGGTTAATTGATTATATACCCAATAAGTTACTGTTTATACCAACAATTTTTAATTTTCGGCTCATGTTTTGCATATAAGTGAAAATAAAACAAAGTAATGCGACCATGTTGTAGGGGAATGCCGGGGCTATCGGGTGCCGAATTTAGATTTTAAATCCTAGGCATGGGTCGTTACAGTAGTAAACTCTTCACCCCCAATATATGACGATGATATATATATATATATATATATTTTAATAAAACAGAGTTGAGTTGACTTTGGAACATTTGGAAGGGAGTTAGACATGTTTAATTCTCTTTAAGCACGTAATTTTAATACTAAAACATTAAAAAATTTGGTATATTAATGATAATATATCAATTACACAAATTTAAAAAACGAATAATCAATTTTTTTTTTAATCATATTTATTATTATTATTATTTTTATTGCACGACAGGATAAGGACATGAACCTAGCATCTGATTTCGTTCTCTACCGTCGCATAAATTTCTATTTATTTTTCGTGGCGTGAGTTTTCTACAATAATTTTTTCTATATATTAAAAAAAAAAATTAAAATTTTAATGAATAATTAAAAAAAAAAAAACTAAAACATTTTAATAAATTCAATAATATTTCATAAAAAATAATATAATATAATATTTAATAAATATAAAGGAAAAATCTAAAATATGGTAAATTTAAATTACAATAGAATTATGTATTTTTTAAATTAAAAAAAAATCCTTTTGATTTTTAATTGCTTTATATTTATTTCTAGAAAATTCGTTAACGGTCACCCCATAAAATATTTTGAGCTTATCACGAACCAATCATAAACGAATCCTACAAGTTTTGTCCTTTTTATTTATTTATTTATAATTAAAAAAAACAATGGATCTTTATCTATATATTTAATTTTTAAAATTTAAAAATATTAATCCTTTTAATTTATTTATTTTTAATTAAAAAAATCATGCATCTTTATCCCATTTATATATATTTAATTTGAAAATTTAAAAAATTAATAAATAAATAAATAAACAATATAAAAAACAAGAGTATAATTTGACCGTCCAATTAAAAATTAGAGGATTGAGTTGTGAACTCTATTCAAATTATTTCGAACATTTAAAAGATATTTTAACAAAAAAAATAAAAATAAAGAATCGAATTTATTTTGCATAATTAAAAAATATTGTATTTTGCATAATTTAAATTAAAATGTTTATTCCAAAATTGTTGGCGCTAAAAAAAATTGATTATATATATATATATATATATTTTTTTTTTTTTTTTTTTTTTTTTTTTTTTTTTTTTTTTTTTTTTTTTT
>NW_019268541.1:2092250-2096160 GCF_002738365.1 Cucurbita moschata
TTTTTTTTTTTTTTTTTTTTTTTTTTTTTTTTTTTTTTTTTTTTTTTTTTTTTTTTTGTAATTCTTAATTTTTTATTTTCTGTTTCCCCCTTAAATTCTGCAAAATAGCCGCGGTATTTTTGGCCTGTTTCTGCTCAATGAAGTGCAGGAGGTAACAGCAATGGCGTCCAACCAAATCCTCGTGCTGTAGCTTCCGATCAATACGACTATGTTGAGTCCAAGATTCTTCTGCACAAGCTTTATCTCCCGCTTTTTTCGTCTACAAATTGTCGATTGCGGCTTGCAGAAAAGATCGGAAACCAACCTATTCTTGCAGAATCATTTATAACTTGGGGAATTTTCGCAGCAGAAGGTAGGTAGAAGAAGAAGAATTTGTTGAAGATGATGATTCAGAGCTTGAAGGTTGCGTTATTTACTAGGCGAAGCCTTCATAGTGTTCGTCTCCTCGCTCAAAAGAGAAGCCAATGCTCTCTTCCCGTCCATTCCACGGACGATGATCTCGATCAACAAGTCAGTTTTATAATTACATAATTTCCTTTGTTTAAGACCTTAGTTCAGCTCGTTCGCTCATGATTCTCTCTCGCAGGTGCTTGTTGAAGGCAGCGCTTGGTCCAGAACCGCTATTCTCAACAGACCTTCGGCTCTCAATGCTCTCACTACCAATATGGTGAAGATATTTTTTCATCCCAATTCGCGTATTTGTTAGTTCATTTTGGAAAGAATATGAAATTACTCAGATGGTTGCATGAAAATTTCTTACTCTTATATGTACTTGGTGCTTAGGGGGCTAGACTGCTTAAATTGTACAATTCTTGGGAAGAAAACCCTGATGTTGGTTTTGTAGTTATGAAGGTAATTTCTTGCCCTTGATGATCATGGGCTTTTCTCTTTTCCTATCACCATCTGTTGAGTTTTCTTATAGTTCCGTTTTGGATGATTTTTCATTTTGGCTGTATTTGTACATTTTCATTTGCAGCTCACACTTCTTAATCTAATTTTTGAAATTTTGGATTATCAAAGGGTAGTGGCAGGGCATTTTGTGCTGGTGGAGATATTGTTTCGCTTTATCGTTTTATCAACGAAGGTAATAGTCTGATGTGCTCTGTTGTATTAACACTCAGTTGACTATATGGCTCAGATTAATGGAATCTCATGTAAGAAAACAAAAGTAGAACAATTTTGCACAGAAGATCTTTCCATGTGTATTAATGAGCTTAGCTTCTGCGAAAGTTGAGGACCAAAGAAAAATGTAAATGTGAAGATGAAGCACAAAATATCGATATCATCCTGTGCGAAGACCAGTACATTAAATGGTCACTTGTCTTGTATGTTTTTCTACTCAACTGTCAGAGGTTATTGATGGACGTTTGTGTCTTTAATGTTTATAGACATTTTTAGGAGTAAATCAGTGAACCGAACTCCAGGAGTAGAGGGTTTCACCGAGCTATATTTTGAACATTCAGAGAGAATTTGATAAGTGCGGTTTTGTAGTTTAATTAAATAATGTTTAATGGTTTCAACAGAATGGATCTATTTATATAAATAACTTTTAAATCGATTCATGGATCTATTTATTTCACTATATCATCCAAAGATGTTAATCATGTTACTTAGTCACTATTTTTACAACTTCTAAATTTTTGGTAGCTTTCGTCGGTTTACTATGTCCTTTTACACTCGACAATTTATAAAGGTAATGGATGATATTAAGAATTAATCATTGACTTAGGGTTCTTTTATTAGATTAAAATATAGAATTGACTCTCATATGGTTAACTCATCTGTCATTTTTTATTAAAATTGCTATCCATGTCTTGGGTGACTGCAGGAAAGATGGAAGAATGTAAAAAGTTTTTCAGCACATTGTATACTTTTATGTACATAGTTGGTACATACCTGAAGCCCCATGTGAGTTCCTAGTTCTCAGATTTGTATCTAGAACATTTGGCTCCATTTTCATGACAATGTGGCGCTTCTTAGTACTGAGAGATGAAAATTATGGTGTTTTGTGTAGTATACTCATATTAGAACAAAATTTTCTTGAGCAAATATTGTCTGTGTGGCATGCAATATACTCATTATGTGTGTGTGTGTGTGTGTGTGAGCATTGGAAATGTCTACAGGGGCTTTTCATAAAAAAAAAATAGGATGTCTATGTAAAGTTATTGTATAAAGTTACTTTTGGGAAATTTAGGATGTGTATGTAAAGTTAATATACAAAACTGACTTTTGAGGGTACATTTGGAAGTTTACGGAGATGGAGTTAGATTGATTTTTCCTGGTGGGTTTAGGGAAGGTTTACCACTATGCCAAGGCTGACACCATCCTCTTGATTTTATTTAATTAACCTTGACTTTTTGGAGGAGGTCTTGCATATGTGTGATGACAGAGTTATGTGACTATATATTCTTCATCAGTGTAACTTCTATCTACATTAAGTGGAGATACGTTTTTTTTAAAAAAAAAGAACTTTTTTGGCTCTGAAAAAATTACAAAAATGTGAAAATCCACTCCTTAATCATTAACTTGGATTCATTTCGGCTGATTGTATGTCTTCTTCCACATTTATTACATGTAAACCCCTAACTTCTCCAACATTGCGTTGATAATTTCCATGTAGGTGGCAATTCTAAATGGCATTACCATGGGTGGTGGCGCTGGAGTTTCACTCCCTGGGACTTTTCGAGTTGCAACTGATAAAACTGTAAGTCATAGGCACTCCATACCCTCCTTCCTTTTTTGTTAAACTCAATGTCAAAAGATAAAGTAATAGTATTGGCATGTAACTGTATACACTTGGCCATGTATGTTAGGTAATAGTTCTCTGGAGGACATTATTCACTTTCTGTTTGCCTCTTAATTTAAACTTTCTGGGTGAAATTCCCTTGGTATCCCTGATTTTCATGAAGTGCTAAATATGAATCTCTAATAGGCCAGAAATAATAAATGCATACCAAAGGAAACATGTTTGGAGTAGGGGAACTTAGAGTGAGTGTAGATTGTTAGTTAGCTTGGGGGTGAGTGAGAGAAGTCGTGATGGAGAAATTATAAAACAGCGTTTGCCAATTGTTTTGGCCATCCAGAAGTGGCAACCTTACTTGTTGAGGTGAAAGTTACTTGTTCTAATGTAACAAAAGAATGAAGTTTCTGTCAGGCAAGCTTGTTGTAGTTAAGAACTCACTGGGCGCTGGATCTGCCTAGAGGTGGAGGAAGGTACAGCGGTGGGCTCTTTAGTTGACTTGTCAAAAGCCTTCTAAGCTTGTTGCATCTGATAATTTTTTCAGACAATTTTATTGATGTTTGTAATTTACAAAAGGAATGTGTTATCCATAATGCTTACAAAAGACCTTCCCAATTTACAATGAGGGAGGTATGACTATGAGACAAAGTACCAGACAATTTACACCAAAAAATGACATGGTAAACAACATTGTTGAAGAGCCTAGCATAAGTTCGTGTCTTCTCCATGAATACTTTTTAATTTCTTTCTTTGTATGGATTTTGAAAGAATGTCATAATGAGATTTGTACAATTAGCGCTTTTTTCATTTTTTAAGGGAGGGTACTTTAAGACCATGTCTAATAACTAACTCCTTTACCTTCCTAGGAAAAGTGAGGTATCATCTGAAGATATTGAAAATCTTTATCCAGAAATTATAAGTTAACACTGCATAAATAGGGTGTTTTGTGATTCGTTGTCTCTCTTGCATAAAGAGCACCCATTGGAAAGAGTCATGTGTCTTGTTAGATATGCTTCCATGTCTCTTTGATCATAGCCATCTTGCAATCAGAGAGCTAGACAAAAGAGGATACTACAAGCTATCCTTCACCCACACTATAGTGAACGCGGTCGGTAATGAGGTTTTAGTGCTTTTTTATAAACTGATGATACCCCCCCCCCCCCCCCCCCC
>NW_019268541.1:2097104-2112231 GCF_002738365.1 Cucurbita moschata
TTTCCCCCCCCCCCCCCCCCCAAAAAAAAAAAGAAGAAAAACCAATTGGAGCTGATGATACCCGACTAAAAAGATCTTTAATAGTCAATCTACCAAAAAAAGAGAGTTCAAGGAATAGACTGCCACTTGAGAGAAAACCCATGCAATCTAAGGCTATTGGATCCTACTAGGATAAAAATCCATCTGTCTCTGTTAACATTTCTGTTCCAGATTGCTGAGGTTTGATACTGAAGCTAACAGACAATCAATACAATAGTTTCTCATTATAATCAGT
Organism: Cucurbita moschata; assembly: GCF_002738365.1. Lineage (NCBI taxonomy): Eukaryota > Viridiplantae > Streptophyta > Magnoliopsida > Cucurbitales > Cucurbitaceae > Cucurbita > Cucurbita moschata. The sequence goes on from NW_019268541.1 coordinate 2,097,379, forward strand.
ATTGAATGATTTCATTTTAAAAGCTTTTGTCTTGATCGTCAAGTACATTTGTTCAACCAATTTCAGGTTTTTGCTTTCCCTGAAGCGCTAATTGGTTTCCACCCTGATGCTGGTGCATCCTTCCACCTCTCTCATCTGCCTGGTCGCTTGGGTAACTTCGATACTTTCCATCATATTTGAATTGTTTCAAAATCTTGCACGGTGGAAGCAAATTAAGGTTATTTTTAGGGAAGGTAGTGGTGTTAGTTATAATTATTTCATTTTCCAATGCTGCATAACGTGTGTTCATTTCAGTCTATGATAACAGTGTCCTCTGACTTGCTTATGGAGTTTGTACGTGCATGTGACTGCTTTTAGATCAAGGGATGAAACTATTGTGCTTTAGTTGTGTTGAACTGTGAAGCGTAGACATTTTATTTTCCTAATGCAAAATCAGAATAACAGTAATATATATTTGAAGTGTTACCTTGTTTGCTTCTCCTGGAAGTGTTTCTTCATTTTTGTGTTGGATGAAGCTAGTATGCATAAGTGAGATCTCCTTTTCATTTGTGAAGAATGCAGAATGTCTTTTGGATTTTGGTCTTGAATATTTGAGAGAATAGACTTTGTTTTGAGGCTGGAAATGGATTCCCATTTGCTTTCAGCATCATTTCAACTAAAATAGTGATTGTTGTGTTCTGATTACATAGGTCATGTTAATATTGCATGGGGGTGTGTCGTGTTACGTGACCTTGGTGCCAAGCATCTGGAGTACCATATGTGGGTATAAGTTAGTGACTAGTATGCGCATATAGAATTGGAGGAAAAAAAAAACAATCTTATGTTGAAAGAGGTCTGAATATAATCAATCACCCTTTTATAAGGATGATTGCGAAGTAATGGTTCTGGCCAAGGCATGGGCTTTGGATTTGCAAAGAAAAATTAAAGGATACCTCTTAGCCTTTAAAAAACTGAAGGATTCTACATCTGTTTTCTATATCTCATCAACCAGATGCTGTCTAATAGAAAGGGTGTAATAGTTAGTCGCTGATTTTCTATCAGCTTTTTAACCTTCCCAGTCTGCATTAGAGTATATTTCATTCCTTCGTTTTGTTGTTTTCCTAAAACACACTTTTTGTCAAATTTTCCTAGAACTTTAGTCTAACGATTTGTGTGTTGATTTCTTCAAATGCTTCCAATCTCAAACCAAGCTCCTTCGGTTTTGATCTTGTACTACATTATGGGACAAATTTTGTAGGAGATATAATTATATGCTATCTAGTACAAGCTCCGAGTTCCACCTAATTTTCCATGAGTTTGGGAAACTTGAAATACTCGTCACCCTGGTAATGACGGTAGAATTTCCCATGCACACCGATTCTGCAATGGAACTGAAAGTTTAATTCTCGGAAGTAAACCTTGGTGTGAGCACTGTCAAGAGATAGCTCACACAAATCTCACCTGCGGGAAATCCTTGGGAAATCAAATGATTGGAAACCAAACTAGGGATTGACAGATAAATGAGGGAAAATATTTCAGTAGGGACTACTATATGTGATGAAGGAACCAAACAACGCCTGTGCGTTGTCAATGTAATTTACTGCAACAGTGATTAATTTTTTCGTGCATCAATAAGAAGTATAAGATATTTGAGCAAGTGAGCTGGTTGGGTCCTGATAATGAATGGGTTATTGTTTTCTCAGCATAGCGAAATAAGTTCGAAGTTAGATTCTGAGTTGAATTGAGAAATCAATGACTTTCATTTACGTTTGATCTGATTGCATTTGCAGGAGAGTACTTAGCACTAACAGGAGAAAAGCTCAAAGGAGAAGAAATGGTTGCTTGTGGGGTTGCAACGCACTATTGTCATAGTTCAGTTAGTTCTTAAATCTTTGGCGTTCTAGTTTTAGAGGATCTATAGATTTTGGCGTCATTAAACTTGTTTACTTTCTAATTTCAGAGGCTTTCGCTAATTGAAGAGCACCTAGGGAGTTTGGTTACGGATGATGCTTCCGTTATTGAATCTTCATTAGAGAAATATGGTGATCTTGTTTATCCAGATAAAACGAGTGTACTTCACAGGTTCACAAAATTGATTGTTTTCAACTTTGTTTTTGTTTCGTAAAGCCTTTTGAAAATGTCTAACCGCTATTATATGGACCTGGAACATATGACAACGAGACACCATTTTGCTAGACTAGGACATTGTAGAATAAAATATTAAAATGTATATTTAAATTTTAAACACATTTCTATATCTTAACATGTTTGAAGGATTTGATGTAATACGAGGTGTTTTATCTTTTTTTCTTTCTATAAGCATTTGTGGGTTGAGCCTCCTTTTTGTTTGTCTTTTAGAAGTTACATTTGTCTGTCTCTTTGGCAATAGCTATCTTTCCCCCACCCCTCAGATTTTCCCTATTAATATGGCGTTTAAGGGTAAAGTTAAAACAAAAAGTTGTGGACACTTAAAATTTGGTACTGACAAGCTCAGGGAGTGTCCAAGCGTGCTTATGGCTAGTGCATGTGTTCAAGAAAGATAGTCTGCTTAAAATAGAGTTTGTCTGCTTACAAATAAAGAACATGCTTTTGACCTGATACGTTTGTTTATCTATTTATTTGTTTTGTAGGATTGAAACACTTGATAAATGTTTCAGCCATGACACTGTTGAAGAAATCATTGATTCATTGGTTAGTTCATATTTCTAGATATTTGATCCATATTTGATTATCTTTTGATTGATGAAAGTTAAAGAGTTCATGAAGTGATATTTGAACTTTTGTTAGATGCTTTTTTTCTCAATAAATTTCCTAAAAGAAGTAAGATTATGTACTCTCTTATTTTCAAAACCACCATACTTTCAGGAAACTGAGTCAGCTGGTACAAATGATCCATGGTATACCGCCACTCTAAAACGATTGAAAGAAGCGTCACCGTTGAGCATGAAGGTCGCTTTGAAATCTGTATGGTGTCTCTCTCTCTCTCTCTCTCTCTCTCTCTCTCTCGTTTCCTTCTCTACTCTAGTTTTATTTCCCATTTGGAGTTCAAAGTAGAATCCTCTCCCATAATAACAGGTTCAAATCATTTTGTCTTCCTCTCCACTCTTCTTAGCAGAGGAAAATCTTATCTTTTCCTATTTTTGTCTCCATCTTGACTTATCATAATTATTGAACTTGTTCAGATACGAGAAGGAAGATACCAAACATTCGATCAGTGCTTGACTCGTGAATATAGAATGTCCCTACAAGGGACATCCATGCAGATTTCGGGTGATTTTCGTGAGGTATAAGTCTAATAATCACTACTAGACCTCTAATGTAAGCTGCAAACTCTCCTGATCAGTTCTTTCTTGCAAAACATCAGGGTGTTCGGGCACGGATGGTGGACAAAGACTCATTACCAAAGGTAAGAGATTAAATGATACTTGAGTTTCTCATATATCAAACAAACTTCAGAACCTAAATTTGAAATTGGTATCTGTCTGTAACATCATTCTTTTCATCTTAGTTATTAGGTCTATATTTTATTTTGAAGTTTCAATTATGTTATTGAACTTGAATTATGTTCTCATATTCTTTTTAATTGTTTACAATTACCAGGAAAAATTGCAAAAAAAGAAAGAAAAAAAAGGTTTTATTTTGCAAGTTGCAAAAAACCACATCCAAACTATGGGTTGCTGCAATCACACATTCCAATTTTCATTTTGATTTATCAACCCTAAGCATATGAAATTATTACAATTAGACCTTTAAATATTGTGGAATGCACAAACCACACCTGAGATGTAAGTATTGTTTCAATCAAACACTTGAACTATGAATTCTCATACTTCAATCCAATTCTTTACATCATTTTTCTGTTTTCTTGTACTTGGATGGTGGCTCAACATCTGAAAATCAATTTCTTAATAGTTAATATATAGTTTTCAAACTTTATAGAATAAAAAAAACTGAGTTAAATTGGATTGTGACTATATTTATAGTTTATGAGGGGTTTGTGCATTCTGCAATATTTAAAAGTTTAATTGTACAATCAAATTGCGAATTTGAAGATGTAATTGTAACAACCAATATAGCTTTGGGTTGGTATTTTCAATTTTCCCTATTTAGTTTACTCTGTCTATTCAAAGTATAGTAACTAAGCATATAATTTGACCCCATTCTTAATAGTAAAAGCTTTTGTAGATAATATGGGAACAGATTCTTGTGGATTCTTAAAACTGTGTTTGCTTTTGTTATGATGCCAGTGGAATCCTCCTACCTTAGAGCAAGTATCTGAAGATATGGTGAACCAGTATTTCTCTCCACTTAGTGATTTTGAGCCTGAACTTGATCTACCCACCAAACTACGAGAAGCCTTCCCTTGATTTTGCCACATTTTTCCTCTTGGAACTATTGATAAGCTCAAAGTATTTTTAGGTCCCTGAATTTTCAACATTTGGATTCAGGTATTGGAGACTCTTACAGGGTTCACCCAAATTTGCTTGCCCAATCCTTCAGGCAAGTTTCATCCGTTTTCGTCTGCTTATTGCCACAATTTAAAGGTATGCAAAAAAACTAGACTAGAATGTGTAATTTCATTGCATTAGTCTTATTGATATTGGCATCTCTGCTTGACATGTGTGAATTTATGTTCGAGTGATCTCGATCAACATTCATTCTTGTTAAATGAATTAAAATGCCTTCCCATTTTATCTTCTTAGATAGACGAGCCATTAGAATTTGGATTTGAAGTTTCTTACTTTGAAAGTACTTTTCAAGGGTTACTTGAAGAATGTTCTTGGCCTCTTTGTTTGTTTCTCAAGTATGTGCCTAAATTCTTAGGTGGGGTACCGTTAAAGGCGACGTTGAGACCTCTTGCATTATAGTTACGACTATTATACCTTCTTCATTCATTTACTTGTCATCTTCAACTTAGTTTCTCTATATATATACGTGTGGTAAGGGAAGTTCATTCGCCAACATGAACACTTCCGATGTTCAAAGCGTCTCTATTTGTTCTTATGAATCATAGGTTCAAATCTTCATCCCGTAGTTTGTGATGTTGTGTTGAAAAAAGAACCGTCCATCGTGTTTTAACCATCTTCCATACGTTTTTGTTGAGTGATTTCAAGAGTGCCTGCATCTTAGTTTACTTAGATATGATCTAATTCATCTCTTTGAAAAATATATGTATATATATGTCGACCCACTACATACGTTGAGCCTATCATAGACTTTTTAGAGCGTGGATTGCAATTATAGTTAGTAATGGTCTTCACCTTTCTAAACAAAGTCACATTCCCAATTTATATGAACTTTCTTTAGCCTAAGCACTTCATAAACCAAGATCCAAACAAAATTTAGACACTTCCTTGCCAGGCCATAAAGAAAGTTCTCACCCTTTTAGACCTTTGCTTTATTTTATGTTTTTCTTAGCTACTTTAGCGGCATGGCCAGTTACTCGAGATTCTCGATTATTCTATTTTCTAATGTTAGCAATGTATAGCGGTCAAATATGATCATTTTCTGCTCGAGACCTTTTACTATTTTTTCTCATGTGGGAGTTAGAATGAATTCTCGTTTATCTAGAGCAGTTCCAGAATAAATAGGTATAGGAGCAAAGCTGTGAGACTCATATAATGGGCGAATGAGCGAAGTTGCGAGACCGAGAGGGAGAGGAGTGAAGGAGAACGAATGTTTCGTTTCGAGATGAAAGTTTAGAACCAATTGTGATATAAAATGGATCAAATGATTTATTAGACATTTTTAAAGTTAGAAGTAAGCTAGTTTGTCCACTAACATTTTGTTAATGTCTACTTTTCTCCGGAGTAAGACTTTTCCTTACATCCAATAATTCTTAAAATTAGTTAATTCACGTGAATTTGAATGTCATGAAAGTCGTAATAACTTTTCAAATCTTTGAAAAGATTTTTTTAAGCCATAAAAAATTATTTGAAAACACGTCTCTTCAATCCAATAAAATCTCGTTTTCTTCTAATTTTCAAAAAGTTATTTTTAATTTCACATCTTATCTTATAGTTTATTCAATAAAATGAAATGCAAACCATATGATTTACTTTGCATGACTTTTCGAATTGTCACGTTTTTTAAATATTGATTTTCATTAACCCTTTTGTTCACTAAGATCCAATGGGAATCTTTCTATATATATATATATATATATATATATAAATGAAAGTCTATGAAAGGAGGATAGTCGGTGAAATAATTGTATGACCCTTTTATTTTCATATCACTTTTATTTTTATTATTATTGATATTGTTATTTAGCATTTATGGTTGAACTCAATTTTCCAGGACATCCATTTGAATGAGTATTACTTTTTTCTGGTCAAAAAGTTATATTTGGAAACTAAACCCACCAAGAAATACACACAAAATTATTAATATTTCATGTTTTGGAATGAGTTGGAAAAAGATATGGCATGTGAGCTTTGTTCTTTTGTTCTTTTTATATATATATATACTTATATGGTTGTATCATACACGGATTGCATTGTTATCTACGCTTCATACCTCCCTATTTCTTCTTAAAGTAAGGTGAAGGGATAGGCATGGTGGGGTACGAGCATTCTGTCGAAAATCTTTTTTGTTTGCCCAATTAGTCTTATTTCCTCTGAGACGCACTGTGTCCTAACCGAAATAATCGGTAATGTTGCTCCAATACCCAACCAAAGAGCTACTGCGGTACCAATCAAAAAGACGGTTGTCGCTACTGGACGACGAAATGGATTTTGGAATTTATTGACATTCTCCAAAAACGGTATAGTTAATAATCTCGCGGGTACAAAAACCATTAAAAGAACACCCAATAACTTATTTGGCACTGTACGAAGGATTTGAAATATGAAATAACGTCTTGCACAATTCATGTCTGTCTGTTTTTATGACCAGAAATTGTTTCTTTCTTTCCATTTCAAATTGTTCTCTGGATTCGTGATCCAGACAATCCAATCTTCCGTGTGTGAGGTGGAAGCCCACATATATTATATATATTCATTTAGTTTTAATTATTTTTACAAATGTAAAAGATGGATTTCAATGAAGATAATTTTATTTTTAATTAGTCTCTTAAAAAATATATAGTCAACTAGATAATGCGGTAGAAAAATGAGATTATAAGCTATGATAAATGAAAATTTGTAATGATATATTTGGTTGATTTTTAACGTGTAATTAATGGATTATAACATAAGATTATTTTCGAGAGTTATTATATTGCTCGATCTCGATAGATACCTAGTTTCTCTAATTTTCTCTCTGTTTTTCAAGTTTACGGGATTTTATCGAGAGCCTTAAAAGTTAGATTCCAAAGAGGTATAAAAGGAAAAAATGTTTGAGATGCCTCAAGGGACCTTCAGAGGAGTAATTTGGGCGTTGAGGTCGTTTTTCCGTCAAGAAACAAGATATATCCGAGAGGTAAATCTACGGTTTTTTGTTCACGGTTTCTCCTTAGATATGAGGGAAAATCATTTGTAGTAAGTTCTAAAATTATAATATGATAATCTAAGAGAAGATCCTTACCGGTTTCGTGTTGAAACTCCGACAAAAAATAAGTTTCAAGTAATTATTAAAATGTTATGATTTTGAATAAATGATAGTAAATTAAATCAATCATATATTGGTGATTGGACTATAAAATATAATAACTTACAAATTTTATTTATAAATAGTTTAATTAATATATGTTCTTCTTGTTCTTATTCCAACATGATCATACCAAAATTGGTTATTTATGCTCAACAAATCTCATATAATTATCGTCCACTGTCGTATCTCAATTATAAATTTTTAAATATAATGGATAAACATCTCCTAAAAAACGTTCAAATTTTCACCTGATAACCCCACATTCTCCTGCATCCCATGAAATTTTCATCTGATAATCTCGACATCCTCCTAAAACTTTCATCTGATAGCCCTGAAATTTTCAGTATGTAGTATTGTTTATACACACAATAGTTAAGTGCACTACTCTTTTTATTTTCGGGCATCATGTTAGATGACTTATTATTATTATTATTATTATTAATAAGAATACTTATTAATTTTTTTAAAAATAATATTTTATTGCATATGGAAAATAATTTAGCAACATTTGAAAAAAAAAAAAACAAAATTTTCTAATTTTTGTTTTAAAAAATGAACATATTTTTCTTGTAAAATGCTTCATTTATTAAATAATAATTATAAACCCACTCTTAATCATTGGGTTATTATAATTTTTAAAGGACAAATTATTTCCAATTTTTCAATTAAAAAATGATTAAATTTATATTATGGTTGTTGTTGATATGACATGATACATTTTTAAAATAGCTAAGTTATTATTTAAATTAAACTAATATATATTATTAATATATACTTGTTTTCTTTAAATTTCTATATTAATATTATCATATTAAAAAATAAAAATATATAATAATAATAATAATATTTGCATTAATGCCTAAATATCTGATTTATCCATTATTATTGTAGGGAGTTAAGAGAAGTAAACAAATTAGAAGTTTGGGTAAAATGGTAATTTTGGTCTTGAATGACCATCGAATATGAATTCGAGGTAACTTATTTGACTCTCCAGACACCCAACAGTGAAAAATTGTTAGCCACATTGAGACGGATTCACCGAACAATTTTTTTCATTTTAAGTTATGATATTTCGAAGTAGGAATTTACGATTTTCCTTTGAAAAGATAATTAGTTGGAACGTCGCACCAAATATGAACATAATCTTAGCTACTAACTCCACTTCGAAGAAATCGAGTCAAATCATTTTAGGTGAACCTAACAAACTTAGTCCTTTTCTCTCCTCAAGGTTTTAAAACGCTTCTACTAGGGATAGGTTTTCACATTAGAAATGCTTAGTTATTCTTTCCAACCGATGTGGGATCTCACAATCCACCATGACCCAACGTCCTTGCTGGTACACCCCCAATGATTGACTTTGACATCATTTGTAATAGCCCAAGTCCACTGCTAACAAATATTGTTATATTTGGGCTTTCCGAGCTTCAAGGCTTTGAATAGGAAGAGTACATGATGGACGGTTGGTTTAGGTAATCGTTAATCAGGGCTTGTTATCTGGTTCAATCTCTTCACTCCAACCAATGACGTAAACTCAAGAGTCCTTGGTTTCTCAGTAGAACCCCATTTTACTAAGAAACAGAAGTTTGCACGAGCTTATGACGTAGTTAGATAATGCAGGTTAGTTGAGTTCTCGAGTCATATGAACGCTTCTAATAAGAAATATCGATACTCGTGCGAGTCGAGACGAGATATGAAAAGAAAATAATAATAATAATAAAAAAAAAAATCGATCACGTCCATACAAAAAACGAGAAACAAAGCGTCGGTGACGCTGCGAAAAGGTCACAAACAACGCGTTCTCTCTCAAGATTACTACAATGGGAGGGTTAGCTGTCAGTCACTATATAACTCTCTCTCTGGCGGTTACTCTCTCTGACAAACCCATGCGAAACCATACGACGTCGTTGACCTATCCCAACCAACCCTCCTCATTGGACTGTGACCCACCATCTACGTGCCTTTATCATATCCCTCCTGGCGGCGGCGGCACCTCCATATCCTCTTTGGGCAATCCCGTAATTTCAAAACGCCATTCACGTGGTCAATCAGATCTCGACACGTGGACATCCGTTTCACCATTTGCCTTTACATCCGTTTCGTACGGGTCATAAGTACTCTATTTCCATACTTCATTTCACACCAAAAATAATAATAATAATAATAAAAACAAAAATAAAAGTAAATTAAAAAAAAAAAAAATTTTAATTTATTTTTTAAATCACTTTTTGCATGGAGATACACGTGTGACAGTTGTAGTCCCTCTCCATTATTGGATTCGGTGGTCAATTAAAAATATTAAATTAAACTAAACTTTCATTTATTAATAATAATTAAAAGAAATAGTTTCAATTTCATCCAATTAAACTCTTAATTTAAATAAATGATACCATTTTAATAAAAAAAGTCATATTTTTTTTATAAAAATAAATTGTTTATTTATAAAATTTAACTCAACATACGGTCTTTAATATTTATGAAATATATTATAAATAAAATAGAAATACGTTGAACCGATACCACACTCAAATAATTATCACACGAGCCAACTTAGGTGAGTATCAGTGTGCGAAAGTTGATGTTGGAGAAATAATAACCGTGAAAATTGAATCTGGTCGACAAAATTCACAACAAGATCCAACTCAACCTTCTATTTTTATATTTATCTACCATATATGTTATATTAATAATTAATAACCGGTAAAAATTAAATATCTTATGGTCGGAAGTCAAAGTTACAAAACTGTCAAATATTTATAATTTTTTTAACAATATTAAAATTAAAGTTGGGTTGAGTTGGGTGGTGAATCTTAATTTTCGGTTGACTCGATCAAAAAAAAATTTAACCTACAAACCCAACAGACGGTTTTTAAAAAATTCAATCTAATCCAAACAAAAATAATCTAACCCAGTCCGACTTTTTATGGTTTAGGTTGAATAGTCTATATTGTTCGAGTCTTATATGAACATCCATGTGTGATTGAAGATGAGAACGAAACAACAGGGGTGTGAAAACCTCTTCCTAATAAACATTTTTAAAAATCATGAGACTAACGACAATACATAACGAGACAGGAAACTGGTCAAAATATTATTCAAAATTTCACGTTTATAAAGAAAAAGAAATTCAAGGGGCAAAACAGTCCACAAGAATAGAAACATCTGACAGTTCTCCAGCAAAAACCACGCGCTCATCCACACACGCGACAGATCATCACACACAGTTTTTTTTCTTTTTTATTTTTTTTCCATAAATATGTGTGAAAGCATTTTTGTATATTTATTATTTATTATTTATTATTTTTGCTTGGAATTTTTGGAATAAATAATTTTATAATGCATGGTTTCATGTGAGCGAGTTGCATATTTCTCTACTTTCCGACAAATTAAATTATATATAATTCAGCCTTTTATCTTTCGGTTACACTAATTAATACAACTTTATTCATTAATTATTTGATTTTAAATTATTTTTATTTTTTAAAAATATTTTTATGAATTATATTTTTTGTTTTTTAAGACATTAAGTCTCCCTTAAAGTGACATCTTTTTTTTAGTATAAAAAAAATTATAAAATAAAATTTTATTATAGATTATACTATTTTAAAATAAAAATAATATACTTTCTTCATTTTTATTTATTAATAAAACGGTTTAAAAATATCATTTTTCCGGTACTGACAGGGCTATTACCATGTTATTAACCGATCGAAACTTTAATACAACCTTTTATGATCCCGCTCGAGGGGGAGACTCCATATTATACCAGCATCTCTTTCGGTTTTTCGGTCATCCAGAGATGTATATTCCCATTCTGCCTGGATTCGGTATCATTAGTAATCATCGAGAAAACCGGTTTTTCGGGTATCTAGGCATGGTTTATGCCATGATCGGTATAGGCGTTCTTGGATTTCTTGTTTGGTGATGATAGTGGCGATACTGATGATAGTGACGATATCGACCATGACCTTGATATAGAGCTCTTACTCGATGCTCAAAATAATTATTAGATTTAGAAAAGTTAAAAATTAACGAGATTAAATGATATTTTTTTTCAATTCAACGCATTTTAGCGATGAAGATTGAACCATCGATTTTTTTGATGTTATTTTGTATCTTATCTACTAAACTATACTGAAATCGACGCAAAATTTAATATTATAGGATTATACAAACTACACGTGTTTATTATTATTCTCAATAAATATGAAAATTCGGGAATTTAAATTTTCGAGCATTTAATTTTGTGACGCATAAATATGAATTGCAATATAATAATAATAATAAGAAAAGAAAATTAATAATTTAGGAGACCAATTTAGATTTGTCCAAGAATATAATAATAATAATAATAATAATAATAATAATAAAATAATAATAAAATAATTGGTTTGGCAAATGTTTGACCAATGGGGGACAGAGTACAGGTCACTCCATAGACCATGACAAAAATATAGAGAGAATATGCATCAATTTTGAAATATCAATACAAATTTTCAAACAAACCCTTTTTAATTTATATATTTGCAAACCAACCCCTTTTCTTTTCTTAATTGCAACGATCTTTTAGATCTCTCGGGTAGGCATAACGACTCTTCACAATGGTACGATATTGTCCACTTTGAGCATAAGCTCTCGTGACTTTACTTTTGGTTTCCGTGAAAGGCTTCAAGCCCATGATCATTTCCTGAATTAACCAATGTGAGACTCTCTCCTAACACTCTCTGCTTCTCCCGACATTTACATAATACAAGTCCACAAATCGAGCATAGTTAATACAAACCTTGTTTCAAACAAAAATGGTATAAGACGCTCGAGAGTTTTCAACTGGAGATTTTTTGAACTCGTACGTTTTAGAGAGTTGTGTTGTGAGTTCGTGATCGGTCGTTAAGATTAGGGTTAGGAAAATACGGGTTTGTATAAATCATAGAAATCAAACGTGAATTTGTATAACTTGTAGTGTAAGCTAGAATGTATTACGAAAAGGGTTTGAGCGTTACATAACATATAAGATGGACAAATTCATAGTTTACGATTACGAGTAAGTTAACATATCAATTGCGAGAACCCACATCGATTAGAGAGGAGAAACAAACATTTCTTATAATAGTATGAAAACATCTATCTAGTAGACGCGTTTTAAAACCGTGAGTCTGCGACAATACGTAACGGGTCAAAGTAGACAATATCTGTTAGCGGCGGGCTTGGATTATTTCGAGTTTTTAAAATCTCGACCTAGTCGCATTTAATGGTGGATTTACAAAGTTGTGGAAAAAGGGCTCAAATGACAACTACTTAGTCAACATGAGAATTTAAAAGCTTTAGACTTTCTTGACTCTTCACCCTTTATGGTTCTTAATTATACACATCACAATCCTTCAACTTCTCTGGTTTTGGTTTTCAGTCAACTTGTGGGTCGTCCGACAACAACCTAAGGAAGCTTCCTACGAGCTTCCGAAGAAAAAAACCAACAACTTATTCATTTTTCAAATCAAGCATGTTATATTAATATTCAATTTTGTCGCTTTATTCTCGATAACGAGCGAGATAATCCCGATAACACCCTTTTCTAGGTCTATCAAGTCTCTACCTTGAATGTAACTCACCGAGTCATTTGACTATGACCTCGTTCGAATGAGAGTGACACTGAGGACATCAAACAACGTATTACTTATATCATTTTCTCGTGGCTTAATTATAAGAGCTCCAAAATTAACGTGAAAATTTTCCTTAAAAGCATATAAGTGAGAAAAAAAATGTTAAAATGGCTCGTGTTGGTCTGTAAGAATAATGTTTACTCTTGGACGTAGCTCAAGATACGTAGATAACGTGATCATGTCGTAGCAGATTCGAGAGAATATCAAAATCATGACTTTACTTGTAATTCAAGTTATAATGACTAAGAACGAGTCAAGCATGCATGTTTTTCGCTTTCATGACTAACATTGGAAATGTCCCTATCTCTCAACCAAACAACGAGTGACAAAAAAAAAAAAAAAATCTTATAAAGTCAATTTTTATTTACAATTTTCTTTTAAGCTGCAAATAATTTTTTTATTTAATATTTTCAAATAATACCCATTTATCATATTTGTAATGAAAAATGAGATAAATGAATTATTATGGTCACTAATAAAATTTATAATATATATATATATATATTGATTTTTCTAGATTTATTTTCAGTATTATTTATTTATTCATTCATTTTTCACTATATTTTCAAAATTTATTATGTTTATTTGTAAATAAAATTGTTTGATTATAATTTAACTCTCATGTATCTAGTTATAAAACATATTTAATTTTTTTAAAAATAATTAATAGAAATTATTTATAAGAATTAAAAACATTTTAAAAATAAAATTTATGGACAAAAGTAGATTAGTTTCGTTTTATTTATTTATTTATAATAATTATATAAAATTAAATATTTTGATATTTAGTTTTAAAAAGTAAAATAATAATAATAATAATAATAAGAGAGAGAATTATAACTAACTAAATAAATAAATAAATAAAAAGAAATATTCAAAAAAAAAAAGGGAAAAACCAAGATATGAATTGACTTTTTTTCCAAGAATTTAAGAATTTAAAATATGGTTTTGGTGAGAGTACAATTTGGTTGGAAAGTCGCGTCCTCGCCGTCCTCGCCTTTCTACTCTGCCCCGGTGGAATTGTCTCTTTCACTCCCCGCTTCCGCCTTCTCTTTTCACTTCCCTTTATAACCCCAAACTCATCGCCTTTCTCAAATCCTCTTACCATTTCCCTTTTCGAATCTTACTCATTCGCTTACTTTCTTCACCAATCCAATACCTAAACCCCTAAACTTGTCACTGATTGAGGTAAATCCCTCCTTCAATGGCTTTTTCTTCGATTTTTTGTGGTTTTCTTATCAAATGGGCACTTCCATTTCTCTGTTTTACTGATGTTTTTGGTAATGTAATGCTAGAGTTTGTATGGATTTTGATTTCTGGAAATGGGTTTGTTCATATTGCTCTGTTTTCCTGTTTTTTTTTTGTTCTTTGTTCTTAGATTGTGGTTGTTTGGATCATTAAGAATCTGGGTTTTTGTTTAAACGAAATGGTTATTCTGTAGATCTTCAATGCTTCTTCTTCGATTTTTGTGCTTCTCTGATGAAATGGGCACTTCCATTTCTCTGTTTTACTGATCTTTGTGGTAATGTACTGCTAGATTCTATATGGATTTTGATTTCTGTAAATGGGTTTGTTCATATTGCTCTGTTTTCCTGTTTTTTTTTTTTTTTTTTTTTTTTTTTTTTTT
>NW_019268541.1:2112399-2157087 GCF_002738365.1 Cucurbita moschata
TTTTTTTTTTTTTTTTTTTTTTTTTTTTTTTTTTTTTTTTTTTTTTTTTTTTTTTTTTTTTTTTTTTTTGTTCTTAGATTGTGGTTGTTTTCTTGGTTTTGAAGGTTGTTTGGATCATTAAGAATCTGGGTTTTTCTTTAAACGAAATGGGTATTCTGTTCATGACTTATTCTGTAGATCTTCAATGCTTCTTCGATTTTTGTGCTTTTCTGATAAAATTGGCACTTCCATTTCTCTGTTTCACTGATCTTTGTGGTAATGTACTGCTAGATTCTACATGGATTTTGATTTCTGGAAATGGGTCTGTTCATATTGCTCTATTTTCCTGTTTTTTTTGCTCTTTGATCTTAGATTGTGGTCGTTTTCTTGGTTTTGAAGGTTGTTTGGATCATTAAGAACTGGGTATTTTTCTGTTCCTGACTTATTCTATAGATCTATGATTCTAGCCGCCAATTTGTTCTGGTTTTAATGGAACTATGCTTGTTTGTTTGCTGTTCATGTGTATTGTTCTTGGATTTGAAGATCAAGAGAAAATCCTTTGATTGTGTTATGTTTTTCATTCTCATTTCTGGGTGGATTCTTGTTGATACAGGAATAGTGTTCATAATCTAGTTCTTGCTGAACTTTGCTGAAATGGGGGCTTTCTTTTCCTGCCCTTTGGCTAAATACATTGATGTGGAAAATGGTTTAGAATCCATTACTGTGAAATCCATCAGTTTCGGAGACGACAAAGTAAAAACTCCGGTCCGATCCATCAGTTTCAATAGTAGAGATTTGGAGCCTATGGTAATGAAATCGGTCGGTTCAGGGAAGATGACATTAGAAATATCCGTTAGCTTCAAACGTAGAGAGTTGGAGAAGATGGTATCACTAGAGGAAAACTTGCTTGTTGTAGCTGATAGTCCAAAGAGCAAAGAGATGGAGATTCAATCTCCTAGATCGGAGTGTCGTGATCGAGATGAGATCAAAACGACGACGAATTCGAAGCATATGGCTGCAATGAAATTGCAGAAAGTTTATAAAAGTTTCAGAACCAGGAGGAAGCTAGCAGATTGTGCTGTTCTTGTAGAACAGAGTTGGTATGTGTTCTTGCTTGTGTCTTTGTTCTTGATCTATATTGAGCTTGTTCACAATTGTTGTCTTTGTTTCAGGTGGAAACTCTTGGATTTCGCTGAGCTCAAGAGGAGCTCGATATCGTTTTTCGACATAGAGAAACACGAGACTGCCATTTCGCGGTGGGCTCGAGCTAGAACCAAAGCTGCCAAGGTAAACTTCCGACATGTTTTTATCAGCTCTTGTCATGAACCTACGAACACCTCGAAAGTTTCTAACCATATGTCATAAAACATCATTACAGGTCGGAAAAGGCTTGTCCAAAAACGACAAAGGTCAAAAGCTTGCTTTACAACACTGGCTTGAGGCTGTAAGTATATCGAATTCGAGACAGAGATTGTTACATAGTTCCGGTTTTCGGTCCCCAACTCGGCATCGCTAATTATTATGTCTATTTCTTTCGACAGATCGATCCACGACATCGATATGGCCATAACTTACAATTCTATTATGCTAAATGGCTTCATTGTCAGAGTGGACAACCCTTTTTCTATTGGTAAACATTCTTTGATCTAAATTTTGAAGCATCATTACTAGAACTCGGGTTTTCGAGAAACTAAAAGTTTCGAGTTAAACAGGTTGGATATAGGAGAAGGAAAGGAAGTGAATCTTGTTGAACAGTGCCCGAGATCGAAACTTCAACAACAGTGTATCAAGTACTTGGGTCCGGTGAGTCCTTAAAACCCGAGTCGAAACGTTATTTATTTGCGTAATTTGTGTTATATATGGAATGTTGACTCATCCACATGTTTTTCTTTCAGCTGGAAAGAATGGCTTATGAAGTTGTTGTGGAAGATGGGAAGTTCATGTATAAGCTATCGAGGGAGCTCCTTGACACGACCGGAGTCGATAAGCATGTGAAGTGGATATTTGTTCTCAGCACCTCTAAATCGTTGTACGTTGGCAAGAAACAGAAGGGTATGTTTCAGCATTCGAGTTTCTTGGCCGGAGGAGCCACGTCCGCTGCTGGAAGATTGGTTGTCGAAAATGGGATCCTAAAGGTATAAGTCATAGAGCTTGTAGAATTTTCGTTCT
This sequence comes from Cucurbita moschata, assembly GCF_002738365.1. NCBI lineage: Eukaryota > Viridiplantae > Streptophyta > Magnoliopsida > Cucurbitales > Cucurbitaceae > Cucurbita > Cucurbita moschata. Next base: position 2,114,548 of record NW_019268541.1, read on the forward strand.
TCGTTTCCCTTGTGAGTTCCTACCATGTAAATAGCTTGTCTTTGTTCTTCGTTCTTCGTTCTTCGTTCTTCGTTCTTCGTTCTTCGTTTCCCTAAAGGTATAAGTCATAGAGCTCGTAGAATGTTTGTTCTTTGTTTCCCTCGTGAGTTCCTACCATGTAAATAGCTTATCTTCATTCTTCGTTCTTTGTTTCCCTAAAGGTACAAGTTATAGAGCTCGTAGAATTTTCGTTCTTTGTTTCCCTCGTGAGTTCCCACCATGTAAATAGCTTATCTTCGTTCTTCGTTCTTCATTCTTCGTTCTTCGTTCTTCGTTTTTTGTTCTTCGTTTCCCTAAAGGTACAAGTCATAGAGCTTATAGAATTTTTGTTCTTCGTTTCCCTCATGAGTTCCTACCATGTAAATAGCTTATCTTCAACCTTAAAAACGTTCGTTTAACGAAGATTCACCGTCTTTTGAACAGGCAGTTTGGCCTCATAGCGGTCATTACCGTCCCACGGAAGAAAACTTTCAGGAATTCATCTCTTTCCTTACAGAAAACAACGTCAACCTCACTGATGTAAAGGTAAGAATTGGAAAACAAACCTCTAAGATGTTCTTTTCCTAATGAAATCAATGCATAGATTGACATGGTTTTTGTTTGTTTGGTTAAACTCAGATGAGTCCAGATGAAGAAGAAGACAATGGACTACAAATGCCAAAGAACAGTCACCATGTTCGATTCGGCTCAACCGAGGAAGATTGGGTTCAAAAGTTGAGTGGTGGTCGAGACGACGACATAGCAGAGCTCATTGCTGAAGAAATAACTGACAAGAACTCGAGCACGTCGACTGCCAAGCTGTTCGAGCCAAAGAGGTCGATCAACCTGAGTAGAAAACTAACCAATCTTCACATACCAGATCGAGGTAACCTGATCGAGAAACTCGAGATGGAAAATAAGTTAGAAGAGGGGAATAGAAGTTGTGAAGTTGAGATCATCCCTGATGAATCAATACTGAAAAGAATAAACTCACACAAAGAAACCAAATCATACCAACTGGGAAGGCAGCTATCCTGCAAATGGACAACGGGTGCAGGTCCCCGAATCGGGTGCGTTCGTGACTATCCCGTCGAGCTTCAGCTCCGAGCAATGGAGCAGGTGAGCTTGTCGCCAAGAATGGTGGCTGCTCGGTCCGAAATTCAATGCTCGCCTCGGATCGCCAGTATGCTGAGCCCAAGGGTGTGCAGGGCAGTTGACATGATTCACCAAAGTAATCCACAAACTTGTTCCACAGTTGATTCCTAATTATTCTATTCATTTGTTGAGAAAATATTATACAAATATTTGTTATTCTTTCCTTCTAAAATGTACATAAAATCTTTGTTCTAATCATATCAATGTTTCTTGTGAGAAATGAAGAGATCTTTGGAGTATAGCGTATGGTATCCGATGACTCGAAAAATTTGATCAACCCAACCTGTTTAGTAAGTTTATGGGTTCGGTTAAAACTAAATTGGGATGAACCGAATCAACATGAATTTATTATAAATTTTAAAAATATACATATTTTTACTTAGAAATACATTACAAGGTTACAAATGGAATCAGAACTAGACACCGGGTGGTGTGCCATTGAGGACGCTGGCCCTGAAGGGGGTGGATTGTGAGATCCCACATCTCTTTATAAGGGTCGGAGAGGACGTTGGGCGTTGGGCCCTGAGGGGTTACAAGGGTTGGAAATCTCTCCCCGTGTTTTAAAACCTTGAGGGGAAGTCCAGAGAAAACAATATCTATTAGCAGTGGTCTTTAGAAATCTCTCCCCAGGTTTTAAAACGTTAAGGAGAAGTCTAGAGAGGACAATATCTACGCAGTGGCCTTTTGATTTGAAAATCTCTCCCTGGATTTTAAAACATTCAGGGGAAGTCCAGGGAGGACAATATCTACTAGTAGTGGGCTTAAGCTGTTATAGTTTGAGGGCTTAAGCAGTTACAAATACAGTTTGAGGGCTTAAGCGGTTACAATTTGAGTTGGACAATATCTACTCGCTGTTGGCTTGAGCTGCCCAAAAAATGACAATATCTACTAACTATGGGCTTGAGCTGTTACAGAGTTGGACAATATCTATTAGCTGTTGGCTTATATTTACTAACTGTGAGCTTGAGCTGTTACAGAGTTGGACAATATCTACTAGCGGTTGGCTTGAGCTGTTACAGTTTGAGTTGAAAATATTTAAGAACAATTAGGTTGAGTCTAAAAAATGTCTCAGCCCGACCAAAATTCAATTGATTAATCTCATAATTTTTAATTTTTTCAGTCATTGATCGAGAGGTTAGAGCTTAGAATCGATCTTAATAGATAAAATAATATATGTTTTTGGATTTCCTTTTCCAATTTATTGGGAGTAATTTTTAAAATTTTGTAATAGGTATTATCTGGGCCGAAATGGTAGGCTTTTCTATTGGGCCTTGCGTTGGCCCAAAACCATAGCAGCCATTAAACGATCTTCATTTTCGTCACGAACACAAAACAAAACGAGCTCTGAAGAACGAGATTGCAGAGCTAGAACAGCTGAAGGATTCTGTTTTCAATCGGATTTGGTTTCTGAAATCTCATTCCTAATCTGTTTTTCGCCGGAAAAGTTATGGAACATTCGTCGTCTCAATCCTTCTTCAGGAAGCACTGGGAAGGTTACAAGGAATTTTGGTCGGAGAGATTTTCGATCCTCGACAACTATTCTCCATTCGTCCAGCGCGACAAGCCACTTCCTCCATGGTCTAGCTCCGATGCCGAGGAATTTATTGCTTTCAACCCCGTCCATGGCCCCGCTGTAATTCATCCTTCACTTTTCTTTTGTTTTACTCCTTTTACTTGGTGCTTGTGAGTTCTGTTCTGTTCTGTTCTGTTCTGTTCTGCCATTGCGTGTTTCTGCTTGGAGATGGAGCTCCCTGGAGCCGCGGATCAATTTCTTTCCGTTTGTTTCGTACTTGTTCATCTTCTTTTACTGTGTTCTTTGCTTCATTCCTTTTGTTCTCGGGTAGTATGCACATATCTCTCGTTTGTTTTATTACTTTGTTTTCTTGATCGATGCATGCCAGTTTGTGTTTCGGATGATCTCATCTGGATTTTTCTATATCTTGATCCTGCAGCTTTGAGGGCGAACATTTCCAACTTGAGATTTATTATTAGATTGCTATATCTGAAATTAAATGTGTTCGTTTACACTTTCTTCTGGAGATTAGGTAATAGAGTTGCTTTTCCTTTTGAATTTGGGATAATCTGACGCTTCCTAGCCCGAGGATTGTTGATGCACAATGGCTTAAGTTATAATATTGTATGCCTCGTCTCCCTCCACTTCTCGTGCTGTATTACTCTGAAATTACTTGAAGGAAATTCTGAGTCAGGCCTTATACTTTTAGAAGCTTTCTGGTGCGGTGAAAAGTATGATTCGTAGTAGGGAACTGGACCAAATATTTCCTTGTTGTATGATTTTTATGATCAACTGTTGATCACTAAATCCCACCCATTTGAGAAGTACATAATAGTGTTCTTCTGAAATCATTTTTATCACAATAAGCAAAATAATATTTTCATCTTTCTTTTGTTTTCCATTAATCGTTATTGAAATGTTATCATTTCTACTATCAAATTAATGCATTTTATTTCTACTAACATATTGCAATATCGATTCACAGGGGTTGGTATCAATTGCTTTTTAATAAAGTACCCATGAACTGTATTGGTAAATGGTAGTTATCATTCTGATTAATAGAACCTTATAGAACACATATTTGCCTGTGATTTTCCTGCCAAGATTTCTCTGCTTTTCTATTATCTTTCTGGTCCTATTATGTCCTGGTTTTTGTTGGCCGTGGCTGATTGTTCATCTTTTCACTGCTGTCTAACTTTCAGTTTTAAAAGTAATCTCCAGTTTATTGTCAGTTAGTATCTACATTATGATACTGCCTGTAATGTTTAATAATTCGATCATGGATTCATTATATGATCTCCCTTGCCTTCTTAAGTTCTACTACTTGGCCTGTTACACGTTCTTCGGGATGAAATATCAGTAATTGCTTAAGTAGTATATCTCCTTAAGACTGGCGGGATAAGCATGGTTGTCATTTTGTTTCACATTTTTCCAACATAGCAGGAAGGCGAAGGCAGATACCTCAACTTTCTGTAATTGAGAGTTCTTGTACATGCTTTTGGATTCCTCATTCGTTAGCTGCTTACTGTTCTTTTTCAGTTGAAGACTGCCAGAGAAGCTGTGAACTTTGGTCTTACAGGAACAGTTATTGGAGCTGTATCAACTGCAGGTGTTGCATGGAAATACTCAAGAAGTTTACATGGTATGCAACTGCCTTGTCTTTCTACTTAACTGCTTCATATATATAAATGAATATCTGTAGCATGCAAACTATCATTTTACTTTACTACCGATAGTGTTGTCCCACATTGGTTGGGGAGGAGAACAAATCACCCTTTATAAGGGTGTGGAAACCTTCCCCTAGCAGACGCGTTTTAAAGCCTTGAGGGGAAGCCTGAAAGGGAAAGCCCAAAGAAAGCCCAAAAAAGATAATATCTGCTAGTGGTGGTTTTGGGTCATTACAAATGGTATCAAAGCCAGACACCGAACTATATGCCAGCCTTTTCGTTGTTTTTCGAAGGGGGGTAGACACGAGGCGGTATACCAGTAAAGACGCTGGGTCCCAAAGGGGGGTGGATTTGGTGGTGGTCCCACATCAATTGGAGAAAGGAACGAGTGCCAGCGAGGACGCTGGGCTCCGAAGGGGGTGGATTGTGATATCCCACATTGGTTGGGGAGGAGAACAAATCACCCTTTATAAGGGTGTGGAAACCTTCCCCAAGCAGACGCATTTTAAAGCTTTGAGGGAAAGCCCGAAAGGGAAAGCCCAAAGAGGACAATATCTGCTAGCGGTGGATCTGGGGCGTTACAGATATTGTGGCAGTTGTTTCTTCTCTTAGAATCTTTAAGTATCACGTGGTTCAACGATCTCTGCACCGCTTCTCATCAATTCACATTCCTTTTGTTTAATGTCCTGTGGTAGAATCCTGAGAACCTCAAGGCTCAAATTCTTGATTCCAATCCTAAAAGAGTTGAGGAGCTGGCTTTATATATCAAGACCTCAGGAATCTTTTTCTATGTTTAAATCTGTGTCAAGGAAAACCAAAAGGCATAATAAGTGTAAGGCTAACTAGCTTGTTTAAATGTTGAGCATGAGCATTTGTTGTTCTATGTATAAAGATGCATAAAGTGCTCGTAATATACTGGCATGCTTATGCCATAGATGTGTTTTGACAGGCGCTGGGCTGTCGTTACTGGCGGGAGGTGTATTCGGTTGGACTTTTGGCCACGAAATTGCAAATCATTGGTATCAACTTTACAGGGTGGACACCATGGGGGCTCAAGTTAAGTTTATGGAGTGGTGGGGAAACAAGAACGAGGGACATTTTTAAACTCCGAGTTGCAGTTGAAGCAGGTACCACGCCGCTCCCATTTAAAATAAAAATGAATGTGCAACTTTGTTGAAATTCAATGGTTGATTGGTTTGTTTTGTGCTGAACTCTTCCAACCCAAGTTGAGAAAAGGCCTGAATCCCTTGTTTTTTCCCCCAATATCCTCTGGAAATGATTGATTCATTTGCAAGCTGGTTAGGAATGTAGCCATCTTTAACGAGTACCTTGAATCGTGGGTGTTAAGGTCTGAAGCATCCATTATTGGTCCATAATGGATACGTACATCTGTCCTGTTGGAAAGAATTATTTGTGTGTCAATTTTGTGCTCAATCAAGAATTGAACCAAATCAATAAGTTTTTGCAAAAGAAGAATCGAACAAATGACTACTTGGACACGACCAACCAGTTTAGTTCTACTTGTCTTATTGGGTTCATGAACCTAAGAGGAAGAGCCTAGGGATTAAAGCCAAAAAGAGAGAGAGAAGACGAAAGGATGGCGTGTGTAGGTTGTTCGTTGTTCGTTGTAATGACATTGTTGTGTGAAGGTGAGGGAGGCAACGAGGTGGAGGTACGACATATGACGTCGCTGCGTGGGAGGTGAGCAATCAACATGAGCACGAGGAGAGTGATAGGATGAGGCAAACATTTTCGAGACATACCGTAAAAGTTAAGCCTACCACTAACAAATATTGACTTTTTTGGGCTTTTCTTCCTGAGCTTCCCCTCGATTCTAAAATGCATATGTTAGAGAGAGGTTTCTACACGGAATATTTCGTTCCCGATCTAAAATCTCATATGTAGCATCTTTTTAAGTCCACTAATGTCTTGGATCATAAGTTCCAGATCTTCAAAGATTAGTAAGAATAACATTACAATATTCTTTTGACCCAACTCTTCTTAAAAAAAAAAAAGCCTTTCATGTACTTCAGTTCACTTTGATCTTGTATTTTTAAATAGTCCATTTTGGTCTCTTAATTTAAAAAAGTGACCATTTTAAGAATTAGAAATGAAAAAAACACCAAAATAGCCGTTTTTTAAGTAGTTTTTTAAGTAGTTTTTAATAGTATAACGACTCAAATGAACAAAAGTTGAATGTACAGATACCAAGATACCAAATAAACATTTTGAAAGTACAGAAAATACTCATATGTCCGGAGAGTAGCAGAGATCAATTAACTATCTCTACTACAAAGATCAAGATGTTTCCAACAAAAAAAAAAAAAAGTGAAAAACATGTAATTTTGAAGTAAATAATAAAGTGAAAAAAGGAACGTGTACGCAAAGTAAAGATTAATGTGATGATAAGAGAGTGATAGAAGAGGGAAAATACAGCTTTATTGTGTTGCACAAATTTCAGCTTTCAAATTTATTATGCAGTGGGGGAATAATACACAACAAGACGCTCCACCCCATCTATGTTTTTCCCCATTTCAACCACCTTAAGCACTCATCACCATATGAACCAAATTATAAAAAAGAAGGAAAAAAAAATCTAAGAAAAAGAAAAACACAGTTATGTACTCAATAGTATAGCTGAGGATTGAAATTCACAGTGGATTTTCTTTTCTTTACTGAAGCTCACATGAAAAAAATTGAAGAAAAAAGAGAGAAAAAGGGGGATGGAGATCATCCCAAGTTTACCCATTAGAGGAGGGCTACATCTTCATCAAGAACATTTCTGCATCTGTGTCAACAAACAAGAAAAACTATAATAATGAAATTGCATTCCACCTCCTATTCGTCTCACAAAACCAATTTCCCGTAATAGCCCAAACCTACCGTTCACAAATATTGTCCGTTTTGGCTCGTTACGTATCACTATCAGCCTCACAGTTTTAAAATGCGTCTACTAGACAGAAATTTTCACACCTTTACAAGAAATGTTTCATTTCCCTCTCCGACCGATGTGAGATCTCACAATCTCACAATCCACGCCCTTGGAGGTCCAACTTTCTCGCTGGCACAACGCCTAGTATCTGACTTTGATATCATTTGTAACACTATGTTTGTTATAGTAGCAGATTGTGATATTTCACTTCGGTTGGAGAGGGAAACAAAACATTCCTTACAAAGGTGTAGAAACTTCTCCCTAATAAACACGTTTTAAAATCGTGAGGCTAACAGCAAATGTAACAGGCCAAACGGACAATGTCTACTAGCCGTGAGCTTGGACCATTACATTTTCATAATAAATAAATAACGGTTTTAGGTATTCTTTTTTTTAGTTCAACTTTAGGGTTAAGGAACTTGAATTCATATTGAAAGCACATGCCTAAACTATAGCTGTCTTCTTCAATGTATTGAGCCTTATATTCTTTAATAAGTAATCCTTTCAATGCAGATCCCAATTTAATATCCCTTTAACTTATAGAAGACCAGCAAGAAATGAGTAAAAGAGAGAGAAAAAAAAAAAAACCTGTCTTTTGGAGGAGGGGGGAAAACTGTTCATTGGCAAGTTGTGAAATGCGAATCCTGGCCAAAGGCTCCTAGCATCCGACATGCCACTTCAAGCAATTTCCCTGCCATTGTAACAACAGAAACAGAAGAACAATTTTAAATCCTATTTACAGCCTCCAAATTTTTACATGCCTGTTTAATAACCATTTATTTTTTTGGTTTTTCACAATTAAGCTTATAAACATTACAAAAATATGAGTTTCTTTGGTTTATTATCTACTTTCTGAACTTAGATTCATTATCAAGTTGAGTTTTGAAAAGAAAAACCTGTTTTTGTTTTCAAAAATTGACTATGAATTCTAATTTCTGTATGAAATATGAAAATCAAAACTAAAATAAGGCCTCAAATTTTAAATGTTTGTTTAATTACAAACTGCAGAAAAATACAAAAGAAAACAGATGAATGCGATGCTAAGTTTATGCTAAATGATTTAATAGAAAGAACTTTTATATAAAATTCAATGAATGCTAAGAGATCAAAATAAATAAGAATAATTAAATCTAAAACTTATGAAGACGCCAACAATATTTTAGGTCAAGAGGAATAATGTGTAAAAGGAAGCTTAATGGGCAAAGGACGAGCATTTTCTTTTCTCCACCAGCTGTTGTTTTAAATGTTTTTCTCTTCAAAGGGCCCCATTCCTTAGAAAGCCCATAAGATATTCTGAGTTCACCAACCCAATTAATTATTTCTGTTGTCCTCATACTTATTTTCTCCTAATCACTTTTTTACCTTATATTAAAAACAATTAAGAGAGGAAAAGAACTTCTTAATTAATTTTCTAGTCATTTGGTGATTTTGATAACTCAACAGCCACGCCATGATAATTCCAATCTAATGTACATAGAAACAAACAAAACCCACATGCATATAATTATCACAAGAATTCAAAGAATAATACAAAATAGAAGATGATCTTAGTGAAATTTTTTGTTCATAATGTCTTTAAGTCGGGCTAATTTTTGCTCTTCTTCTCGCAGAAAACCTTAAGGAAGATTTTAATTTGAATTTTTGTTTTCATAAGATTATCCAGACAGATTCCAAGCAAACCCATTGAAGAAACTCGATATCTTTCATCAAAAGTAAAGTTGAACCAGAAAATCCGTTTCAGAAAAGGCCCATCTCAACGGATCAAACTTTGCCATCAAATCCCCACTTCCCAAGCAATTCCAATGAGTGAATTTCACTATACACCTTCTCAACACCGAAAAAATTGCCCCAATTTATCAGTAGAATCCCTAATCAATCCGGCGTCTAAGCCAGTCACCGGAATCAGACAATTAGACCTAGGAACCGCCATGGAAACCGACGCTACACTAACAAATCTAACAATTGATGCAAGGAAAATGTATTGTAAAACGAAAAGATGCTGAAATTGAACTTTTCACGTACCTCTCCTTGGCTTGGCCACTACCTTCACGTGTTGAACTGTTTTTGCCGACAGTTTCGCTTCCGTTTCCTCCAGCGGGAACAGAACTCCGTCAATCCCCTGCACTGAGATACGGCCGTCGGTGTAAATGTCAGGGTCGAACAAGTACGCGGAACCATCTCCCTGCCCAAACTTGACTGAACCGTCGGCCTCTTGCGCAACCACTTTATGCGGCAGTCTTAAAGTGTCGTATCGGACTTTTCCAAATCGGCGAACCGCATTGTACATACTCTCCTCCGTCTGATACTCTGGAATCAAATGGTAGTACATGATTTGTTCCGGTGCCCCAGGCTCGCTCAGTTGGTCCGTCGTCAGTTTCGCCATCGCCTCGTCGTTCGGCGCCAAAACGGTCAACACATAGCCCTCTGAAACTAACCGCCCCATTTCCGTGGCTAAGGACGTTAGATTCACTAATATGTCCGCCATTTCGTTGTAACCGCCGTAGTGTAGAAGAGTGTGAATGAAATCTTTCACTTGCCGCTCCCCGTTGAAGTGGTGGTGAGGACCGCCTGGTCCCGGCGCGGGAGCCGGAGCCAGCGACGGACCTGGAGCCAATGCGTCGTATATCGGTAGGGCCGGGGGAGAGCCCGGTTCGGCTGGTGGAGCCGGCTTCTTCAAACGGTGAGTCCTCGGATCGACTTCTGGTGCTCCTTCCGGTTTCACGGCGGTTATTGCCTGAAGATTCCGTCGGCGGTTGAAATCATCCTGTACGGACTGAGGAATGAGCAACCTCTCGATCCCGTGGATGACGCCGTCGGGCCGAGTAATGGCGTCGGCTTGAATAACCTTAGCGAGATCGACGGTTCGTTCTCCTGTGCGGTGGTGAGTCAATCGGAGGACATGATTAGAGAGCGTCTGGTGACGAATCGACTCAGCATTCCTCGGCCACTCGCCCGATCCAATCCGAGACGGAATGACGTGAAACTTCAACAGCGTCTGAAGCGACTTCAAATTCCGCGGCTCGAGAAGAAACCGCTTGAACTCAGGGTCAAGATCGCGCTCCAAAGCTTCATTTCGCGGCGCAAAAATAGTCAAATTATGATTTCCAACAGCATCTTCTAGATTCTGCAACAGCAAAGCCTTCTCAATCATCTCTGCAAGCTCAGTATAATGCGAGTCCAGTAAAGCGACGAGAACCGAGTTGGAGTTAATCTGGCCAGAGGAATTCGCAGAAGAAGACGACAGGCGAGGCTTCGAATATTCCGGCGACGCAGAGGAAATTCCAAAGAAAAGAAGGAGAGAAACGAATATGAAGTAGAAGTGAACCGCATCGGAGACGGTCGAACCCATGGCGGATTGCGGCCGGAGAATGCGGCGGGCTCCGGCGAACAAAAGAGGGAAAAGCTTCCTTCTAGAGGGCGAAGGTAAAGCCAGTGTGATAGCAATTCTTTTTCGTGGGTTCTTTATTCCTTTTTATTTATTTATTTATTTATTTTTCAGAGCTTATTTTATAATTTTATAATATATATATATATTATATATTCCGTATTAATTAAAAGTACCATTTATTTTTTTATCCTACAAATTAAGAGTGAAATTTTTAGTTGAATTACGAAATTACCTAAAATTCTAATTTATATTAAATGCAAAATAAATAAATAAATAAATAAGGTGGAAAGTCATTAAATCAATTTCAACCAACAAATGGTCGCATCCACCAAATTTATTTTGTTAAATTATTCTCCCCTAAATTTAAATATTTTTGTTTTTTTTAGGTCCAAACTTTAATTACTCCTTACCCGAAGAAAAAAAAAACTGACACCCGAGTGCATCAAAGATACACGAATATACCGATGTCATGTTCGAATGAGAGAGATCTTGAATATAGAATGTACTATATATACCAATCAGGTGCTCTTGAATTATTGGGAGTCAGTCCCACGTTGGTTAATTTAGTGGAAGATCATGGGTTTATAAGTGAGGAATATTATCTTCATTGATATGAGGCCTTTAGGGCGAAGTAGACAATATCATATCATTGTAGAACGTCGAGACTCCTTCGCTTTAATGCAACAAACGCTTAAAAAAGACTTTTACAGAATTAAAATATCTCATCTTAATATTGAAATTGATATTATAATGATATTATTAATAGAAAATGCAGGCTAAAAAAGCTTTGTTTATTATAATTTAATTTAATTTTAGCTATTTTTTTTAATGGTATTTATTTATTTATTTTGGCGGGCGAAACAAAAAAAAACACACAAAAATAGTTTGTGTGTCGGAAAACGTGGTGGAGTGGCCAAAGGAAATGTCGGCAATGGGCAAATAGATTTGATACACGTGGCAAGTGTTTATTGGATGTAAAAATGGTAAGAAGTAGAACTGAGTGTAGGCGATCCTAGAAGCTTCCGACAGCTCACAGTGGGGCACTCCTCTTTCCTCATTTGACCATAGTTTTGCTTTGATCAATATCTTCCATTATATATATATATATATATAAAATATCGACTTCAATTATAAATTCTAGAAAAGATATTAAAATAATAATAATAATAATAAATTCAAAATAATATATTTAAAATAATAATTAAACATTTTATATTTTTCAACCCGATAAAATGATAATTATTTATATTATATTCACGTTAAATAAATTATGTTTCATATATATATATATATATATTTTACAATATAGTAAAATATCGGTTGACTTTTAAGTAACGTCAAAAATTTAATATAATGGATACCGACACAATATAGTAATTTTAATAAAATTTAGAAAATATATATATTTTTAATATTTATGTCGACATATTAAATAATGTTTAAGTTTCATCATATCGGTTGGGTTTGACAATCTGAATGAAAAATATCATCGAAGTGCCTTATTTTCTTCGATAGAGTCGTTTTTTTCTATTATTTTTATATAAATCAAATAAACTTGGCCCCGACAAAAAATTATATGAGCGAATTATAAAAGATTTGTATTTAGTAAGATTAAAAAATATTTTTGATCCACTATAATCACTAAAAAAATTATATTAATTAAACACATTTTAAATAGGATATAGAAAAAGTGATTTTATTTTTTTAAAATATTTCTTCTAGAAGTTATTCTAATATATTATTAAACATAAATAATTATTCTAGTGAAGGACACGTGTCATTCTCTAAATAATCAAGAAAAGATTTTGAAAATATATATATTTTTTTTTGGAAAATAAAAATTTTGGGTCGATTCATATGTTGTTATTTTTTTGGTTGGGTTAACTCGACCAACCTTAAGATAAAATTCAACCCAACCCGACTCAACCTTATCCTACTTTTAAGATTATTATGAAAATTAACAATATTTAACTTTTACAATCGATTTTAATGATGTATTGTAACTTGTGAACGTTTAATATTTGAATTTTATGAAATTTAATTATTAAAATAACATGTATGGTAGATAAATATGATTTTTTTTTTAAATAAAAGAAAACAACTCGACGACTTAACCCAACTCGAAAATAGAGAATTGGGTTATGAACTCTATTCTGGTTATTCGGATCACCAACTCAACAAATTCAAAATTTCAAGTTGTTTCAAAAGGTTTTTCCAACCCAACCCGTGCACACTTCTTATATCTGATTCTTTTCAAAATAAGCATTTTACTTCACTAACTCTAGGTTGTTCGTCTAATTTCGACCTTTCAAGATAAGCACTCAAGCCCTACTTGAATTATAAATAACATTCTCGATTGATCAGTGTGCCGTATGATAATTTTTTGAATTCTTGTCTTAACCTCAGTAGCTGATCATCTCGACCCTCAAAATGGGATATAATATAATCGAGGTTATTCAAATTTTAATCCGTTAAAAAACTTAATTAATGAATGAAATTTGTATCCTAATTAAGAACTATTTTAATTCTCTTCAAAACATGAAAATAGCATTCAATCTCTCTTGAATCTGACTTGAAAGAAGCACACACATAAATACAACGTAGCGTTTCCTATGTATGTAATAGCCAAAACTGTGTCTATTAAGGAGAGGTTTCCAGACCCTGATAAGGAATGTTTTGTTCCTCTCTCCCACTAATATGGGATTTCACAGTCCTCCACCTTTGGGATCCAGTATTCTCGTTGCCACACCGCTTGGTGTCTAGTTCTGATATCATTTGTAATAGCTCAAGCTCACCCTATTAAAGAACGTTTCGTTCTCCTCTCCCACTAATATGGAATCTCACAATCCACCCCTTTTGAGGCCAGTATCCTCGCTGACACACCACCTAATATTTAGCTCTAGTGTCATTTGTAATAGCTCAAGCTCACCGCCAATAGATATCATCCATTTTGACCCGTTACATATCGTCGTCAATCTTACAGTTTTAGAACGCGTCTACTAGGGAGAGGTTTCCACACCTTAATAATGAATGTTTCGTTCCACTCTCCAACCAAAATATGTATGATGGAGTCGAGTTGATTTTAACTTAAAGCATTAGATCGCTTGTCTCAGCTAAGAAGAGTGAAGAAAAGAACGGGTTCAAAATTATGATTAATTTCGATTTCAAATCACGCGATAAATGCACTTGACATAAATGGCCTACGAATAAAAAGAGAGGATCCGTAAATTTTTGAACACGTCGAGTATGCCAATTACTAATTACATAAGAATTGAAGGACCAATTAGAAATTTTATAAAGTTGTAGGGGCTAACACATGCAAATTCTAAAATTTGAAACACTAAACATGTAATTAATTGGAAATAGGGAGTTTGTGAGGCTGTGGTTGGCCGGTTTTTGTCGGTGGCTCTGTTTCTGTTGAAGCTCATAGGTTGCTTGACTTCACCAACCAGCCAATCAAAATGACCGAAATAGCCCTTGACAAAGAAGTAGATTGCCATTAATGCAAGGGTAGATTTGACCGTTTAGAAATGACATGAATAAATATGATAATAAATCTTCAAACTTTGGATGCCCAATTAAATGAATTCTTTTTTGTTTTTTGTTTTGCTTTTGGTCAATCATTGATGTTTTATTTAAATTTCCACCTTGTCTTATTTCAATTCAAAACAATTATTTGGAAAATTATATATATATATATATATAATTATTTGCAAAATTGTCTAATTTATTATTATTATTATTATTATTATTTCAAGTAAAAACATGAGAATATAAACTTTCGACCCAAAAAAAGAGGTAAATTATTGTTAAATTATGTTTAATTTAACCGCCGATTTTAGAAATTATCAGGTACAAAAAAACGAATTCTAGGTCGAAAATTGAATAAGTATAGTTCAAAATTAATATCTATATCAACCAAAACCGTTAAATTTATATTAGTAAAAAATAAATAAAATGAAAAAAAAATTCCTAAGAATAAATTTGTTTTTTTTTATTTTTTAAATTACTTTGGTCAAGTTCGTAATCATTTTGACCAGACAAAAAGTATGTTTCAACCATTTTCATACCTAAAAAGCCGCTATATGATGAATCTCAAACTTCCCAATGTTCGTCGAAGGTTGAATATGAGAGTCCATTTTTTTACGAGTCATCGGAGACGTGTTTTTAATCATTCAAAATCAAAATCAATTTAATGCTAAAATTGATTTTGAATGACTACAAAACATGTTTTGGAGTGATTTTGAAAATAAAAAAAAGTGGTTTTAATCATTTCAACATCGAACACTAGACACTCCCGAACACATCCTAATATAAATAGTAAAAGGGAAGCGTTCATTTGGATCGAAGTCCGGCATTCACTGTCTCCTACTGTCTTTTTCACAATCATCCATCCCACAAGCAAAAGACCATTCTCTACTGTGAAACCTAATGACAGCAATGATTCAACTCACTGGTAGTTGCCACAATTTCACTTCACTCAGAAGAAACCTGCATATACTATTCCTTCCAAGTCCCAACAATCATTCAAGACAGGACCCGAACCTCTACTACTCGTCTCCAACAATGGCCTAACCTAACCTATAAATACGTACAATATATAAGTTTTTCCAAACTCACCACTAGCAGATATTGTCTTTGGGCTTTTCCTTCAAAGATTCCACTCAAGGGTTTTAAAATGTACGAGAAGTTTCCCCACCCTTATAAGGAATGTTTCATTTCTCTCTTCAACCGATGTGGGATCTCACAATCCACCCCCTTGGGAGCCCAACATTCTCGCTGGCACACCGCCCAGTGTTTAGCTTTGATACCATTTGTAAGAACCTAAGCCTACCGCTAGCAGATATGTTCTTCTTTAGGCTCTCCCTTCAAGGGCTTCTCCTCCCTCAAAACCTTTAAAACGAGCCTATTAGAAAGAGGTTTCCACACACTTGAATGTTTCATTTCCCTCTCCAACCGACGTGGGATCTCACGTGAGACTACCAAATTAGGACGGTAGTAAAGGTGAAGAAGCCTACCACAGCTTGATAGATGGGAAAAAGCAGAATATGGCCTTTTAACTTACGAGTAAATAAGCTATTTTATTACAAGTTTAAATGATATACTGACTAATATATAAATATACTCTAACTAATCATAAAATAAACTAAAACTTGAGACACTTTTGTGAATATTTTGAAGTTTCTCTTTTTTTTTTTTCTTCAAATTTTAAAACATCCGTCAACTCCATGCATTTCTTGTACATATGGAAGAGGTAAAACAATTAATTGCAGTAGTCACCTTTTATAAGATGTGAGCCTTTGAGTGAAGCCAATTCTGAGACTGTTCAACTTGAACTGGATTCTGCAGGGCGTGGCCCTTTTTCATTTGTGTCACTCAAAGGATTGTTTCCTCCATTCTCTGGTATCTGTCTGTTATTTGATTCTGAAACTGGGCTACTATCCCCTGCATTACTGGACTCAGGACTGCTACTTTTTCTAGCATCTCTTGTTTCGAGACGTTCCATCATGCGCGATACCGTTTCTATTCCTGCATTGACCTCTCTTTTAACTTCAGAGCCAATATCTGACATTGAAGTGTTGCGGGAGAACAATTTTTCCCTCCAACCTTTTGTGCTCTTTGTGATTGAATCTTTGTACCTAAAAATAGAAGGAATGATAGAGATGTTGTAAGCCATGAAAGAATGAAATAATCAGAAATTATACTTGGAAAATAAAGGCCATTAAGACATATGACAAACCTCATTGACATTGCATTAAATCGAGACTTCAGCGAATCCGAGAATGATTGTAACTCTGATGGTCCGGCCCTATCTTGACTATTGGGCACGGATTGACTGGAAGATCTCCAAACAAAGGTGGGGGGGCAACAATATTAATTCATGACTAATAAATTCTAAGGGCTGCATACAATGGCATGTTCTATAAATCCAATGATAGACGAATACCTATCCCTCGAAGGAGATCCAAGTTGACTAGAAGAATGTAAACTGGATTGAGGCACGGAAGGAGAAGACTGGTCAGTTTGTATGGGAGATACTGATGTGTTGAGTTGTGGGGACTCTTCTCCTGCAGGTGGAGGTGGGGATACAGCAGCTACCATGATTCTTGGGGCTGTTTCACCCTCTCGATTGTCACCATGAGGTGGAGAGGTCGACGAAGAATTGGGATGGGAAGAGAACACCAAGAACTGGGAACGGCCATGAACTCCTGACCGATTTCTGTGGCCTTCCCTTCTAGCACCATGGCGTGCTCGTCCCATGGCAGCTGCTGCAGCTAGGTGTTGGAGTATACGCTCTTCAAGATCAGCATCATTAGCACCAGCTGGTAGCTGCATTGAGAAAAAGTGTGTCCCAACTTAGATTATAGTGCCCATGATTCACTGATATCAGGCTAAATAGCATACTGGCTATATACATGCTGTAACTCGAAGTCACCAAGAGTGGGATGGCGAAATATTGTTGAATTTCTAGCTGGATTAAGTCTAAAACTTCTCTCTTGTTCTACACCTTCGAGCAACTCCTGGCTGCAGAACCACCTCATATTACCTTCATCTGCTTGTAAAATTAAATGAAAATTGAAACAAAATATAAAATCTGTATAAACCTGGTTGGATCCTTCAGACTAATAGGTTGCCAACACATAGGGCATTGGGAGCTTCTCTGACACCTATTTAAATGAACAAAATAAACATGCTTGAACCATTCCAATTCAAATTCCGGTCATAACCTCAACAGAGCAAACTTCCTTTTAATGTAGAAATAATACACAACTTTATTGCAAGGTTTTTTGCCCAACTGAGATCCGACAAGTAGTCATACAACTACAAATTCTTTATGTTTTTTACAATTCTTAGAGAAATGTTTGATTTTTATTATTATGATTATTATTTTAAAAACTAAAAAAAAGAAAATGTAGTTTTTAAAAACTTTTTTGTTTCTTAAATTTAGCTACTTAACAAAGAAGAAAATCATTGTAAAGAAAATAGGAGAAAACAATCAAATTTTTCAAAAACAAAAAACGAAACCAGTTGAGACATTTTCTTAAAAAAAAATCAGTATATTTTCATGTATCCCAATGGTATTTTAGCTCATTAATTGAAGTATTTGATCACATTACAAGAAAAAAATTATTTTTACTATATGGAATAAAGAACAATTGTTTCATCAAGCAACTTTTAGTCAAGGATACGTATCACCTAAGCTATAGAAAGCATCCACCCTACAGAGAAAAACAATTCATTTCTACTTGAAAAAATTACCACCTCAACTCTAGTCTAAGAACTTGACATTTTAAACCTTCCCTGAAAACTCTCATGTCTTACAAACTATAGAATCGAATGAAAATCAACCCCAATTGAGCCCTATCATCATAAAGCATCATGGGGCAATGAATGAGAGAAATAAATAAACAAGAAAAACCCCTCAGTCTAACAGTAACAAAGTATATGATCCATAGGAACAAACTCTCAACCCAAGCACCCCAAGAAACAGATATGAACTAGCCAAGCAAACCTGTTATTAGCATGTAATCCAAGAGATTAAATATAGCTTGGTATTCTAATAGGAAACATGTTTAAAGGATCTTTTATCTAATGATAATTGGTTTACTGTATTTTTATGTAAATATGAGCAAGACAAAGCTTACTGAAAAGATGATGTTTAAATCCAATGTTGACTGTCAGAAGTCTGGATGCAAGTCTAGGAAGTTATTCAATTCAGTCAATTACTTTGGTCCACTGAAAACACAAGTGGAAGTGTATGACCAATTCAAAATGATATGAATAATCAGTATATCTTGTCGAAAAAAGTGTGGTAGGAGTCCCTGGGTTTTCCAAGTTCTTGTTAACTCAACCAAACTCAAAACCAATTTATTTTGTTCCACTTCCATGTATGACCATGCCCAGATTAAAAAGAAAAAGAAAAAGAAGAAGAAGAACACAGGGGTGCCTCGTCCGAATCTTGTCCCAAGTACTAATGCCTTCATGAGAAAGCTATCAAAAAACACCAACTTTTTTTTTATTAAGAAATGAGAGCATCAGAAGTGGAGGCATAAAAATATCACTCAAATATAGGAAGCTCATGTAAATCAATCAATAGAGATTTGGTTATAAGATCCTGACTATCATACACTCCAAGAGTAGGTTTGCCCTATTAGAACAGTGGCAGTTGTGATGAGTTCCATAAGATTGAATAATTGTCCCATGGTTGGAAGTCCTTATCAGAGAACTTTTTTCAAAAAGAAATGTCACAAAAGTGGTTATGAGGATCCAACAATCCTTGAGGAAGGAAGCTTTTTCCAATGATAGAGTTTAAAGGATACGGTACAAGGCAGACAGAAGATGAGAACTAATTTTTAGTAACTATTATTAATCAGCAGAGAGCATGTACAATTAAATAATGAGCAGCGAAATCTGGACTTCCACTATCCACGAACAATTATGGCTACTCTCCACAATCTCTTTTTCTTTTCTTCGTTAGAAGATAAATCCTTTTTGAGACTCAAGATGTTGAAATCACTTACACATATTAGAGATCAATTGCAGTCAAAACTTGCAATATATTAGACGCAACAAACTCTAATTCAGCAAGAAAATGGAAACACACATAAAAGAAAACAGATAAACATTCAAAAGACTTGGGCAACTGCAAAAAAAAAAAAAAAAAAAACATTGACAAAGCTAATAACTTAAAATGAAAGGCAGAGAAATATTTGCTGAATGGGTCTGCTAAGATGTTTCGCACTTAATTTCCTAATATGGTCACATCAAAAGGAATGTCAAGATGAGCTTCAAAGCACCAGGATGGTAATTACGGGAATGATCACCAGGGAGCCTGTCTTTTATCAACTAGAGTTAGCAAGAGAATGGAAAAAAACAACATATAACATATTCATATATGCTTTAATCCTCATATAAACTACAATACTTTTGTACCCAAAATCTTCTAGTTGCCAAATGTTTATCAATTCTGTACAATTCCAAGGGTTAAAATCCCATGAGCATTTGGCTAAATCCAAGTTTTTTCTTCTTTTTTTTTCTTTTTTTAATGAGAAACTAATGTCCCAGATTCATTATTGAGGATTAAACCCCTCAAAACCTAGCACAATCCTTCAAGATTGCGGTCCTCTCTATAGCACTGTTTAAAAAATCAAATATGTAAGATTCCACTAGCAAGATGTTTAAATAAACCTTCCAAAATCCAAGAGCCTCACTATCACTCTTTTTTCCTTTTCAAAGGAAAGAGGAAAGAAGATACTTTTTGTTGATTGACGTAAAAATACAAAATAAAAAATGGAATACCCAAGTATATCCAGTAGTCGCAAAATGGTGTATCAATTGGACTTAAGAGTAGCAAAAAGTGTTGTTTAATAACAAAAAGAAGCCACAATTAGAGGAAGGTATTTGGTAGTCTCCAAACATCCTTCCACCGTCTTTGTTATCATATCAATAGTAAAACAAGGTGCTCACGAGTTAATCTGATATCTCAAACAGATATTGCAAAAAAATAAACAAATACCATTCAAGAACGCACTGCAGATGAAACTCATGTTTGCAACTGGTCATCTGCACAAAATATAGAAACTAAGTGGAACAGAAACCATCTGACGTCCCATTAAGTATCAAATCACAATATAAGTAATACCGTTGAAGGATCACTATCACAGAAGTTTTCTAAACATATACTGCAAGCATCATCACAAGCATCCTGGATTCCACCTTCGACAAAAGCCGCAGCTGATGTCAAATGCGCTTCAGATTTTTTTGTTTCGTCCATAGTTGGAGACTGTATGAACAAAACAAAAAAACATGATCTAGTGCGTGACTTATAAACAACTAAACAAGGAAATGATATACACTACCATCAGGTATAATTTGGAGATACGACATACATTTCCAGTGAATTAAATCACGCACATACAGCCAATCTAAACGAGAACAAAATAGCTTAAACACACAAATTCGCGGAGCTACAAGCAATAATCCGGCACCAAAGAGAAGAGAAACAGAGATCGGAAGAACTACATACAGAAACAGCTAGAAAGCAGATTCAAGAGGCAAACACACTAGAAAGAGACAGATAAGTTGCTCATCTCCACATCTGTTACTCCATGAAAACAACAAGATAAGAAAAGAAAAAGAATCCAGTAACAGAATATATCCATCCACATCCACTTTATCATCCGAATAACAGTCGAGAAAAATGGAATCCAAAAACATGATGAAAAGTAGGTAGAATACAAAAAGTAATCCAAGAAAGAACAATCTTCATCGAAGAGAGAGAGAATTTAAAAAAATAGAAACGTCAAAGCAACAAAAACAAGAAAGAAGCAAAAGACGTGAAGACGAGGGAAAATTGGGGGATGGAAGTACCTCCATGTGAATCGAGCATGCGCAGGACGATGTTGAATGGATTGGAATCGGAGAAACCCTAAGGGAAGGAGGAGGAGGAGAATTGGGGCGGAGGTGGCGGTGGAGGCTCCGGTCTTGACTTGGAAAAGGCTGCTGCTGAGTGCTGAGTGCTGAGTTTGGGTTTGGTCGGTCGTCGGCTCAGTTATGAATGTATTTGTTGTATGAATCTGATGGGTTCATTTTCTCAACGCGTGGCCAATTTTTGTGGTACTTCGTCATTCTCTCTCTCTCTTTCTCCTATTTTTATATTAGAAAAAAAATAAAAATAACACGCTTAAATAATTTGAGAATCTGACCAATTTAAATTACCTAATTAGCTTAATTTATTTTTATTTGAGTTAAGTTGAATTTTTAGAAAATCGAAAATTTGGGTCGGTTTGTTAGTTGATATTCTTTTTTTCTTAATCTAAAAAATAAGGTTACAACCCAATCTCATCCGGTCTATTATTACTTGCAGGATTAGAGTGTATACGAGCGAGCATAGTCCAAAGAATGAAGAATCCTGTTATAGAGCAGTCGACTAGAAGTATCAGACTATTGAGAAGAGGGCTCGGAGTGTGTACAAGTGAGCATAGCCCAAAGAACGAGGAAGCCAGTTATAGAGCAATCGACTAGAAGTATCAAACTGTTGAGAAGAGGGCTCGAAGTGTATACAAACGAGCATAGCCCAAAGTACGAGGAAGCCCGTTATAGAGCAGTCGACTAGAAGTATCAGACTGTTGAGAAGACGGCCTCTCTCGAAAATGATGACCTAATTTCTCTTATTTCTTTTTTTTCTACTTTTATAATTATTATTAAAATTAAGAATATTTGACATTTAGAATAATTTATAAATATTTTATTTATAAAATTTTAATTATTAATATAACATCGAAATAAATATTTCCATCGTGGTAATAATATTTTTTCAACATTTTGAAATTTTCAATTTATATCAAATTACTAATTTATTCTTTAAAATTATTTTAAGAGTTGAATTTGATTAGTCAATATCTTTAATATTTGACCATTGACTTTATCCATACAATAAGAAATGACGGTAAGCATAAGGAATATTGATTATTTACCAGGGGCAAGAATGGGAATCAACCCATCCATATTTAAAGTCAACAAAAAGTCAACAAAAAGTCAACATTTAGTCAATCTAGGTCATCCATATCTTAAATTACCCTACACTCCCTGGTAAATCTAATACCAATTTAAACAAATTTAAAAATATATCTATTTTAAAATTTTTCCCTAATTACTCTCTCTCAAATTACCAAATTACCACAGGTACATTTCCCGATAAAATCTTAAGTTTTTTTAACTAAAAAACGAACCATCGTCGAAAAAACTCAACCTGGGTGATGCTACCTTGATCAGTACTCCGGAACATCTTGTTCTTCGTCATCTTCACGTGAGCAATCGAGATTGAGAAGTAGCGATAAGGGTTACGAGAATCTGATTTATCTGGACAAAAAAGAATATTGAACTAATTTATCATATAGAATAATATATCAACCGCTCATCTAATTTCATAAACATGACTGTCATTTTCTCATCGAGCGAGAGAAACTCACATGCGTCGAGGATGAGTCATCGTCCAACTCAGACATGGTTTGAACAACATCAAACACTTGATCTAAGCATGCTGTAGTTCTGCTGTCTAACAATCAAATACTCTGCCACGGAAGTTTTCGGCCTCGGTTGATCTATGTGCAAACAAGACAATAACAAATAGTTATTTTGTAACTAATATTCTGTAATAGTCCAAGCCCATCGTTAGTCGATATTATCCACGACTTTCCCTCAAAATTCTAAGACGAGTAATATTAGGGAGAGGTTTCCATACCCTCATGAAAAATACTTCGTTCCCCTCTCTAACCGACGTGGGATCTCACAATCCACTCCCTTAGAACCCAGCATCCTAGCTAGCACATCGTTCGCTAGGAGATGATGGTGGCTCCACTCTGTTGTTCTTACATGCATTCTCACACAGACTCACAGGCAATTACGGCGAAACTCCATGAATCTTGAATTTGATCGATTGGGTAGCAAAAGGACAAATCTTTTCGACTGTTCATACGAAATCGTTAGTTCCCCCATTAGCGATAGAGATACTTTTACTATTCCCTTTGGATGAAAAACAATAATACTTTATTTTAAAAATATTTTTAATTTTGGACGTGTTTTAAAATACCATGGAATCTAACCAAGTTTAATTAATACCATGCAATTATTTTAAGAAATTTGAAAAATACAACTTTAAAAAGTTTAATTAATATCATTACTTAAAAAAATACTTTTATTCCTAATTTGTTTAATAAATACTAATTAAATTTTAAAAATAGTATTAATCCTCTAAACTTTCTTTAAAAAAATACATTTAAAAATTATTTTTGAAATAAAATATTAACGGTCTCCAGTATACTTTGAATTTTTTTTTCAAGGTAGTTTAATTTCGAAAGTTCACGGTGTTAGGTTGAATGACACTGTGACGTCAGATTAAATTGTAACAAACCATGAAATCATAAATTTGATAACAAACAGAAAATCATATATTTAGTAAGAAATCATAGATTCTCTTTGATTTATGGTAATAAATATGATCTATTCTATGTTTAATAATATTAAAAACTTTGGAAAGTTCATAGGTATTTTTTTAGATAATATGCAAAATTCACGAGTATTTTTATTAATTTAATTTTTTAATTGGTACTAATTAAAAATTTGTGATTTTAAGTATATCTTTAATGTATCGATAGAATATATAATATTGGTACGAGCACTTATTGATAGTCGATATCGAGCGTGACGGTGACGTTGTAACTATATTATTATATGGACACTAAAAGTTCACTCAAACTTTCCTAGTTGAAATTTAACCATCTTGTGGAGGCCTAAGAATTGACCATCCACCCTTTGATTTCAAATCCTTACCCACTTCATCTTCCATAAATTCCTATATAATCCACCATCGTATTCACTTCTCAATTCACTCTCCTCGCTGCTCCCAATCGATTGACGTGCCTCGTACTCCACTGCCGGGTTCCGCCGTCTCCCGCCGGAACCGACCCCATTTTGTCCTCTTTCGCCGGAGCCTGCTCGGTAAGTTTCAATTTCTCAGATCTGATTGCTGCATTTGATTCCTTCCGTGTTCTAGATTTGGAAAACTAAGAGTGATCTGGTATTGTCTTATTCTCACATCGAAATGTCGTGAATCTGTAATGTGATCGGGTTTTTTTCGAACTCTATGGCATATTCTGGCACCGAAAGTTCATGAATCCGTGATTTGTGCTGGGTGATTTGGTTGAATTTCACTGCATTGTATGGAATTTCACTTCCTTGTTTGGAATGCCTCCGATCCAATGTCTACGATG
The DNA here is from genome assembly GCF_002738365.1 of Cucurbita moschata. NCBI lineage: Eukaryota > Viridiplantae > Streptophyta > Magnoliopsida > Cucurbitales > Cucurbitaceae > Cucurbita > Cucurbita moschata. The sequence goes on from NW_019268541.1 coordinate 2,138,993, forward strand.
ATATTGAAATGTATGCATTCGATGCAGAGGATTTTGAGTTTCGATGTCTTATTGATCTCATTTTGCTGATCTTCTATTCTGTGTTCTTTGATTTTGGTGCCAATCGAATTATGTGTTTAACTTCAGAGTGTTCTTGTGGACAGTAAGAAGATGAGGGAGATTCTCCACGTTCAAGGAGGTCAGTGTGGTAACCAGATCGGATCCAAGTTTTGGGAAGTGTTGTGTGATGAACATGGCATAGATCCTACTGGCCGATACACTGGAACCTCCGATTTGCAGCTTGAACGTGTAAATGTGTATTACAATGAGGCTTCTTGTGGGCGTTATGTCCCTCGTGCTGTGCTCATGGATCTGGAGCCTGGTACCATGGACAGTGTGAGGACAGGTCCTTATGGACAAATCTTCAGGCCGGACAATTTCGTTTTTGGGCAATCTGGGGCTGGTAATAACTGGGCCAAGGGGCATTACACAGAAGGAGCAGAACTCATTGATGCTGTGCTCGACGTCGTGAGAAAGGAAGCCGAGAATTGTGATTGCCTTCAAGGTATAAATCTATGTCTCAGATCATCTTGTGCTTGATTAGATGCGATTGCTTGGATCTAGTGAGAATTGTTTAAGTTGTGGCCTTTAGATTTACAATTAGTTGTTTTGCTAATGTGCCCTTTATTTTTAGTTTTGGATGTGATTTTAAGACATGATTGAGAGTGTCAAACAATGGATCCAATATCGACCCATGTGCTTTGCATCTTTGTTTGAGTTAATATCATATAATGTTATTAAACTCGTTCAACTTCTATTAAATGACGTCGAAAAGTGTCGAAAAGTGCCAAAAAAGTATGTTAATGTCTTCTTTTGCTACTTTACTTTTTGCTTTTAATACTGTTTTTAAAAGAGTGTTCTTGAGCATGTGTCCAATTGTTAAGCACTCCTGATAGCATCTTCTTCATGGCCTTGCTTGCTGTAAGGAAAGGCCATGCTAAAGTCAATGAGATCCGTAGTTATTAATTAATTTTGTACACAAGAAGACAAATTTTCTTCATGTTCTTACACATAAAATCTGAAATTTTGTTCTTATTTATTGGCGAGTAGAAGTCGCCAATACCCCCTTTTCGTTATGTCGTTTGTTTTTGTCTCAACTTTATTGAGATGTCAGCTTGCACCATTCATACTTTAGAAAGTCTTTTCTGCGCCATAGAAAATATTACAGTTTCCGATCATCGGATTTCTGATTCATCTGCTGTTTTTAACTCAGTTTGTTTGCTCGTCATTTTTCTGTGTCCTCACAGGTTTCCAAGTGTGCCATTCACTTGGTGGAGGCACCGGTTCTGGAATGGGGACTCTTCTGATTTCCAAAATTAGAGAAGAATATCCAGACAGGATGTTGCTTACTTTCTCCGTCTTCCCTTCGCCGAAAGTGTCTGATACAGTCGTGGAGCCATACAATGCCACACTTTCCGTTCATCAGCTCGTCGAGAATGCGGATGAGTGCATGGTGCTGGACAATGAAGCATTATATGATATTTGCTTCAGGACTCTCAAGTTAACTACTCCTAGCTGTAAGTATAATATCAATCATTTGTTGATAAACAAGAACATGATGGTGAAAGGATTTGATTCAGTATTTCAAGCAATTCTAATCTAAATTGGCATTAAAGTTAATCTAATCAAGACATGGAGGCCGGTCATTTTAATGAGCATTCTATGATCATGAAACATCTCCAGTGTTTGTAGGTTCCCCTGTGAAAATCTAATTTCCTGACCTCTAAATTTAACTATCTGTCAGTATATTAATGTCCTATTATCTTACCTGAAACTTTTGTGTTCCGTTTCCATAAATTTGAAATTCATTTTGTTACAAGATTAGAGCTGCACCTTATGCTTTTAAAATAGTAGCTAATATTGTGTGATTTCACATTGGTTGGAGAGGGGAACGAAACATTCCTTATGAGGGTGTAGAAACCTTCCTAGCATATGTGTTTACGAGGGGAAGCCCGAAAGGGAAATCCCAAAGAAGACAATGTGTTTGGGCTGTTATAAATGGTATCAGAGTCAAACACCGTGCGGTGTGCCAATGAGGATGCTAGCCCCCAAAGGAGTGGATTGTGAGATCCCGCACCGGTTGGAGAGGGGAACGAAACATTCTTTATAAGCGTGTGGAAACCTCTCCCCCTAGCAGACTTCTTTTAAACACCTTAAGGAGAAGGCTGAAAGGGATATTACAAACATGATGTGCACTGCAGACGGTGGCTTGGGATATTATAAATACACATGCACAAGCGCCCATAAACGTAACTTAAGTAACTTAAAAGAATTGATTGTAACATGTAAATTTGACTGTATCATTTTAATTTGTTTTGTTTTTGATTTCTTTGCTCTTGAAACAGTTGGGGATCTGAACCATTTAATTTCTGCAACAATGAGTGGGGTGACATGCTGTCTGAGATTTCCTGGCCAGCTTAACTCTGACCTGAGAAAACTTGCTGTGAATCTAATTCCCTTCCCTCGTCTACACTTCTTTATGGTGGGATTTGCTCCTCTTACCTCACGCGGGTCGCAGCTATATCGGGCGCTGACCGTCCCCGAGTTGACACAGCAAATGTGGGATTCTAAAAACATGATGTGTGCTGCAGACCCACGCCATGGCCGATACCTCACGGCCTCTGCCATGTTCAGGGGGAAAATGAGTACTAAAGAAGTTGATGAACAGATGATCAATGTTCAAAACAAGAACTCCTCATACTTTGTGGAATGGATTCCAAACAATGTTAAATCCAGCGTTTGTGACATTGCTCCTAAAGGACTTTCCATGGCATCGACCTTCATCGGAAACTCAACCTCGATTCAGGAAATGTTCAGGCGTGTGAGCGAGCAGTTCACTGCCATGTTCAGGAGGAAGGCTTTCTTGCACTGGTACACTGGAGAAGGAATGGATGAAATGGAGTTCACTGAGGCAGAAAGCAACATGAACGATCTTGTTTCCGAGTATCAGCAGTACCAGGACGCCACAGCTGATGAGGAGGAGTATTACGACGAGGAAGACGAGGAGGCTGAACACGAGTAACTTCACTTCTCTGTGAGTAATCTCTTTCTGTTTCGATATACATATGCTATTCGTGTTGGGAACAAGTTCTATGCTTCCTGTGATGGGTGTTTCATTTCTTCTTCTCATCTGTTGTTTGAGTATGTTATTTTGTAATGTTGTGAGTTAAGCTGTTGAGTAATTAAATGAGGAGTATCTGTGTTTCTACGAGTTTTCACCTCAGGATTATGAATTGATGGTTTAATATGAACTTAGTGAATTAGTTCCTCCATTACGTGCTTCATGTTTGAAGATTATGCTCTCAGCTTGCTTCTATAAGATATGGTAGTGGGAGAAATAGCTTCTAACAAACAATAACAATATAACAATGAATACTCATTCGTCTTTGGCTTGTTACGTATCGTCTTCCTTATAGTTTTAAAACACGTTTGTTAGAGAGAGGTTTCACACCCTCCAACTGTCACTATCGCGGTTTTTGTTAGAGAGAGGTTTCACACCCTCCAACTGTCACTATCGCGGTTTCTAGGCAGTGGATTTGGCGATTGTGCGGCACCCACTCTTAGCACTGAGTGGGTCAAGCTTACTTCGAGTTACGTTGCCTGCGGTCGGGCAACGTGAATACAAACCTCAAGTCTCGATTTCAATAGAAGATTTAGAAAGCGGGGGAGAGAGATTTTGGAAAGAGAGATTTGAAAGCAAGAGAGAAATTTAAATTTGTGTTATATGGGAATGTAAGCAAAAAGGCAACAACAACAGCTTACTGCATATAACTATCGAGTAGGGGATAGGACACTAAGGAATACTTTGTTCCCTCCTTCAACGGACGTGGGATCTCACAATCCACCCACCCTTTTGGGAGCTCAATGTTCTCAATGGCATATCATTCGATGTCTAGCTTTAATTCCATTTGAACAGCTCAAGTCTGGCTGTTATGCATCGCCGTCAGCTTCACGGTTTTAAAACGCGTCTATTAGGAATGCTTCGTTCTCCGACATCTCACAAAAATCCTAAATTATTGGTATTCTTTTTGGTTTTCTCAACTTTTGAAGCCATTTTCTTTCCAATGTTTGGAACGAAAGAGAGAGCTGTTTCCATGAGAGGCAATGATTAAAAAAAGAATTCAATAAGGATGGATGAACTTAACTCATTTTCCCTTTGCCTTTTGTTTTTTCAAGAATCTTAGAAACCTTCATCATTATACTTTGCTACCTTTTCACTTTCACACGTTTCTATGGGTATATCGATATTATAGATATTATATGTGTCTTCTTGTTGTTGTCGTCGTTCGTATAACTTGGTTGACACTTATACCATACGTGTATATATATGTGTGTGTTTTTCGTTTAATCTAACAAGAATGAGAAGATGTGAACTAATGACATTTTAAGAGGTAAACAAATGCCTTGGCACGTATGAAAAAATATAACTTAAATTTAACACGCGACATGCATGCACATTATTTATAGATATAGGATAGATACATGATATGCTATTTTATTGGTTTCAAGGTGTTTCAAGTTATATTTAATTTTGAATCTATGGTGAGTGAATAAATTATTAAATAGGATCTCAATCATCTCAAAAGATTTTTAAATTTACTTGTAGTTTTTAGTATAAAAAGTTGACAAACAAAAAATGAAAAATTGAGAAGAAACAAGCATAAATTTCAAAACCCGAAAATAAAAAACCAAATTGCTACCCAGTGGGGTCTTAGTTTTTAAACTTAGCTAGGATTTTGAAAACACTTTGACGTTTTAACGTTTCATAGCAAATCATCTAGTTTATTTCAACGTTATTAGCTCGGGAATTATACGTTTCGACTTTCTAAGTCATTTTAAACCGACCCTTCGATTAAATATTTAATGCGGAAAATTAAAAATGAAATTGGGTCTAAGATGTTGGATCCAAAAGTAAAAGAGTTAGTAAAGACAAAGGTTTAGATGATTAGATATTAGGGTTTGAAGAAGAGGAAGGGTCTCTTGTGGGTCACAATCACATGGTGATGTAATGCCATTCAGAACCTCTGACCAAATTCAACACCTATTATCTTGGATTAGAATCTTCCTCATTATTCAATTCCATTTCTTCAGCTACCAATCTCATCTCCAAAAATTTATATCAAATCATTCACTCAAATTATTAATTTAAAATACGCGTTAACTAAACTTATATTGAACAAATATAGAGTAAGGTACGGCGGGTTTGTAATCTTCTTGTTCTAACTTCTCCATAAAATTTTCTTGTCGTGACTCGAACATAAGGTTAAGACTTATAGGACCCAAAAAAAACCCGATAGCCTGACAAACCAAATCAACACAACTCAATCGGTTTGGTTTGGGTTGGATTATGAACTTATTTGAGTTGAGTTAGGTTCTAATAAATGAAAATTTTATGGATTTAGTTAGTTCATGGACTCCCAAAAACTAGATCGAATTTAATCCAACCAACCCGAACCAATTGAACCCATATAATTATCTGTGTTAAGAACTAACATTTTACTTTTATTACGATCCAAACAACTCAAACCAACCCCGCCCATAAAATTTAAGGTTGTGTTGGGTTCATTCTTTAATAAGGGTTGTTTCAGTCCTGAACAATTGGGTTATGTCTAAAACATACTTATTCGATTCGATCCAACCTAACCGAACCCACGAACACTTCTAGCTCTAACTCCTCCAACAGTTGAATCTTTCTTGTTATGACTCGAACACAAGGTCAAAGTTTGTGGGAGTGTCTTGAAAGAAAATCTCCGATCTCTTAGAGGAAATACGAAATATTTTTTTGACTCTCCCCAATAAACCTGTTTACGAGAACTTTTAGAGCATATTTTGTATCGAACGGTTAGGGTAGTCGTAGGGGTAGGAACGAGATGGGTGGATTTGTCCTAGAAACTAGAGAAAGGGCCTCAAAAGGGCTAAAGAAAAACCAATATTCTTTTGAAGACAGTGATTATTCAGTGTTCCCTTTAGCCAGTTTTGGCAGAAGAAGTAGGAAAAAAGAAGCAAATAGAATATGATTTTGTATGCTCAAATGTGTCACGGGCATGCATTGGGATGTACAAAACAACAATTAAATGAAATAATGCCTTTGGAATGTTCCTATCTCTCCCTTTCCCTTACCATTCAAACTTCCCGGACCCTTCTCTTTTCGGTTCGTCTTGTTTGTTGGATTATGTTATCCACGACGTTTTGAAAAAACATGATCTTTTGAAGTGTCTCTTTCTGTGATTCGCTTCACAGCTATAGAAAACTCGATGTTAGGAAGACTAATGGAGAATGTTACGGGTGAGTTTAGATCTGATAGGCGAAATTAGGGTTTAGAATCAATTTTTGAGGTGGCTCGGGAGAAGCCCTTATGGAGTTAGGTTGAAACGTAAAACTGGAAACTATAGGTCAACCTCAAATCGTAATAACTCAAATGGAGGTAAGTTCTATCGAGTCAGGCACCATCCTCGAAACCCTAATTTGCTATAACCTTTCAGAGAATTAAGGTTTGTGTTAGTGAATGTTAAGTGTGAGTTTAGATCTAACGAAATACGTTGAAGAATGAAAGAAGACGAGATCAGGGTTTAGGATCAATGGTTGAGGTGGCTCGGGAGAAACCCTAATGGAGTTCAGTTGAACCGTAAAACTAGAAACTATAGGTCAACCTCAAATCATAATAACTCCAATGGATGTAAGTTCTATCGAGTTAGGCACAATCCTCGAAACCCTAATTTACTACACCCTTTCGGTTTAAGCATCAAATCTAGTATGACAAGTACCACATCGATATACAGATCTTCGTGTTTTGTAGGTCAACTCTTTCTAACTCATCAAGGCCTAGTCATCATAAGGAAGAACGGGCGAACAAACACACTCAGGTTGAAGAGCGTAATACAATAAAAAGTTGTATATTATGTTTGAGAACGATGAATCTCTCCCGAAACATTAGAAGGCGCATGTATTTTACTCTATTCAGATCTATCACTCTCACATGTTGTTGTACTAAAAAAAACAGATATCATTACAAGCTCGTTCCATTACCCACGACATAGATTCTCGATCACAGATGCTAAAAAATACGTTCGATTATTTTATATAATATATTATATAAATAAAAAAAATAGAAAGTGGGTGTATATAGAAGAAAGAAGTGAAGAAGAAAATGGAAGAAAGTGGGTGTGCAAAAATGGAGGAAATGATTGAGAATTACAGTGTGGGATTTTGTTCAGCTGAGTCTGAGAAGGCCAATCCGGCGCCGTTTTTGGCAAAAACTTATGAGTTGGTGGAGGATGCTACCACTGATCACATTGTTTCTTGGGGCCATTCTCACACAACCTTTGTTGTTTGGAGGCCACCTGAGTTTGCTACTCATATTCTTCCCAACTACTTCAAACACAACAACTTCTCGAGTTTCGTTCGACAACTCAACACTTACGTATGAATCTCCCCTCTCTCTTTCTCGTTTCCGTTCTCGTTTTTTTTTTTCGTCTCTTTGTCGTTAGACTGATATCAATCGGGGAGAATTTGAACTTCTGGGTTATGTGGAATAGTCATACTGGTGTAGAATCATTGATTGGATAGTTATATCGTCGACTCTCTCCCGAGTGTCTTGGGATTCCTTTCCTTATCGGCGGAGAGAATTCAAACTTCTGGGTTATGTAGAATAGTTATACTGGTGTAGAATCACTGATTGGATAGTTATATCGTCGAATCTCTCCCGAGCGTCTTGGGATTCCTTTCCTGATCGTCGGAGAGAATTCGAACTTCTAGGTTATGTGGAATGGTTATACTGGTGTAGAATCACTGTTCGGATAGCCGTCTTGGGATTCCTTTCCTGATCGTCGGGGAGAATTCGAACTTTTTGGTCAGGTAGAATAGTAATATTGGTCAGATAGTTACATCATCGACACTTTCATAGTCATCTAGGGATTCCTGTACCCTACGAGCTATGAAGGAAGATATGCTTTAGTATGTTTTACTAGTTGAGTTATGCTTGAATTGGCTCTTAATTTCTTGACCAAGTTAGAATCTACGAATTTTAAAGAGAAAGATATCAGAATCGACCACTTCAGTTACATGGTTAGTTCGTTTTTCTTTTGACGAAGGTAGATAAGAATTAGGGCTAAATCATCTCGAACTATACTTGAGTTATGAAATCTCGGCTCTCTATATGTGAAATTTAAACCCTATGACTCTAGGAAAAAGTGGACACGAACGTTAAACTACTTTTGAGCTATACTCAAATTGGTTAATGAAGGCAGAGGTAGTATTGTCGAGTATAAACACTATGTTATATGTTTGGATGAAACAATATGACTTTTTACGGTCGTACGCTACAATCTGTAAGAGACGAGAAATAGATCGTCCGTCGAACTCATAGAGCTATGCTCGAGATTTTTTTCGCAGGGATTCAAGAAAATAGTCGCAGAAAGATGGGAATTTGGGAACGAAAACTTCAAGAAAGGAGAGAAGCAATTACTATTAGCGATTCAAAGAAGAAAGTCCCATAATCACAACAACAATCTCCACCAACAACAACAAATCCCATTCCAATTCTGTTACACCACCGCCGCCGCCGCTACCACCACCACCTCCTCCTCCTCCTCAGATCGCGACATCCTGGCGGCGCTGACGCAAGACAACCGCCGTCTACGGCGGAGAAATTACATGCTGCTGTCGGAGCTGACCCAGATGAAGAATCTCTACTCCGACATCATCTACTTCATCCAAAACCACGTCAAACCACTCGATCACAAATATGGCAGATCGGTGCCCAAGTTGGTGGACTTGGAGCCTCCGCCGCCGCAGACGGAGGCCGGAGTAGAAGAGGGAAGTGGGTCTGTGAAGCTTTTTGGGGTTCCGATTAGAGGGAAGAAGAGAATGCACCATGAAGAGGGAGGGTGAGCTTCAGATGAGCTCCCATGGCGGATGATATACACTAATTATTATTATTATTATTATTATTATTATTATTTTTAATTATTATTGTACATAGATATTGATGGAATCATCAGATATTTTGATTGGAAATGGCAATCATGATTATTCAAAATAAAATAAACTTTAAATCTTTCCCGGAAACTAAAATAAATCAAATTAAAAATATATATTAAAGAACACATTTTCGTCTTTCAAAAGTTGCAATATTATTCTTGACTTATCGTAAATATTTCAAAATTAATTTTAAAAAATTTATTGAAATTTTGGAAATAAATTAGAGCGTGAACGAACTTGAGTCCCAGACAATTTAATTTTTATAGTCAATATGCACGGTTCATACTTTATATAAGTTTTGCAACCAATATAAGAAAATTCGACTCTCCGGATATTAGACTTCAAGACAGTCTCTACTGACGGTGAAAGAAATATAGATGACATGTATTGTTTTTCTACTCCTGTCGTTGTTCTGTCGTTGTTCTGTGTAAATATTTCATGTTTCTTTTGTTAATCAATTATATTAATTACGTTATTAGTTAATTATTCAATAATTTATCTAGAATGATATATAGTGTCGGATTATATTATCTTTTAATTTAAAAAATATTGTATTAAAAAATTTGAGTCGGTGACGACTACAACTACTCCCGACGACCAACCATAGTGATGTTGGGCAAACTACAATAATGTCGAATGAGTCAATAAAATTTCAATATGGGAGTGATAAACTAAATATTTATTAAAATTAATTAATCCATTAACATAAAATTGAAGTTGGCATCCAAATACTAAATTTTCAATTTTTATATCCACTAAATTTGTGGCTTTTAATTTTTTTTAATAATTCAATGACTTATTCTCAATAATTTATTTGATATAGAATTAAAATTTTATTAGTTTATGAAATATTAATTAAATTAAAGGATTTATTAAATATAAATTTAAAAGAAGTTAAATAGTGAATAACAAAATTTATAGAATTCTCTTTTAATTCTTAAAGCTGAAATAATAAAGGATTAAAATAGTATTTGTTTGTGGTTTAGAAAGAAAATGATATTTATTTAATTGGTGAAAAGAAAGGAGGTAAAAATATGTAAATGAAAACGCCGTTGCCGGGGATCGAACCCGGGTCACCCGCGTGACAGGCGGGAATACTTACCACTATACTACAACGACTTTTTAATATAAAATGAATTATGTAATGATTTCACTAAAACATATAAATAAATAAAATGAAATCGACGTTGCCGGGAATCGAACCCGGGTGACAGGCGGGAATACTTGCCACTATACTACAACGACTTTTTAATATAAGATGAATTATGTAATTATTTCACTAAAACATATAAATAAATAAAATGAAATCGCCGTTGCCGGGGATCGAACCCGGGTCACCCGCGTGACAGGCGGGAATACTTACCACTATACTACAACGACTTTTTGATTTTTGAAAGAAATTTACATGTTTTTAAAAAAATACAGAAACTAAGCTAAGGATTCACATATCGAAGTTTAGGATTTTATTTTATTAAAATAATATACTTATCGAATGAAAAATGTTATATTTCATTTTTCAATTTTCAATTTTAAATACACTATTTTATGATTTGCAACCTTTGCAGTCACATCATTGATTTCCTCGAAATCTACGCTCGAAATATGTACACCAATTAATCTACTCGTAATGAACTGTTGTCGCTAACCTAAATCATTATTGATTTCCTCGATCTTTTAAGATTTCTATCTATGCTTGAAAGATGTACACCAATTAATCTATTCATAATGAACTCTTGTCGCTAACCCTACTTTTGGATTTTGCAAACATAATCATTTTATTTTCAATCGGTGAGGAAGTGCAACATATATATTGTTCGATAAAAAATAGAATGCGAGACGAAATAAACATTGCCACGACTACAAGATGGTTGTTGCACCGATTGCTGGATGGCACCTCACTGGTTTCATTGGCTCGAATCAAATTATTACTCGTTTGAATGAATTTGTTGGATGATGTTGTGAAGAATGATATTATGTGGTTCATTTGTAAACTTGTAAATGAATGCATCTTATTTGATAGGATACACTGCCATCCAAGCGACACTATTAACTATATGAAGAGAAAATATAGTCGGTACGGTTATGATAAAACCTAGAGGAGCTACAAAACGACCTTGAGATCGAAAATATAGTCGGTACAATTATGATAAAACCTAGAGGAGCTACAAAACAACCTTGAGATCGAAAATATAGTCGGTACGGTTATGATAAAACCTAGAGGAGCTACAAAACGACCTTGAGATCCATCTTTCAAACTTTATCATAATTGTTGCAAAAATGTATAATTTTTTATATGATTCGATGATTGTTGGAGTAGAATGATTCCATGATAATTTACTCGAGGGTGCAAATGTTAGGCGATTTCCAACAATTGTACGAATCGTTGCAATGCATACAAATTAATCCAAACACTCAGTAAAATTTTATTGAATCGTGAGTGTTCAATGCATCGTAACGATTCATACAATTGTTGAAAATCGCACCCTAGAGTAAATTAATCATGCAACCTCTACTCGAACCGATCGAATCATATAAAAAATTATACATCTTTCATTTTTTGAAGGATTATATGATAAGGAAACAGGCAGGTAATTGGATCCAAACCAGTTGAAAGTCCAAGGCTGCAACTTTCCAATCCAAAATTTGCTGAATTGAAATAAAATTAGACTGTACGAACAACTCTGTACCACAAAGATAAAAATCACTTAAAAACGAGCAGACAGAAATAGAAAAGCCACTATTAACATTCAATGGCCTAAATATACAGTAATCAAAGAACATTTTTCCTTTTTTTACTTTTTGAATTCTTCATGTACATACAGTGATGAAAAGATGGTTTGTATTTGTATCCCTGACCTTATCAGTAGCTTGATAAAACCAAAATTCAAGAAGATTAAAGTGCGTGTGGGAGGTTTACATGTTTATCTCCAGCAAGAAATTCGTCAGGCCCATTACTGCAGAAAAGAAGAAAGGAAAATTGAAATAAGAAAATCATAATAGGGAGAAAAAAGATCAATCTGCCCAAAAGATAAAAGATGGGTTACCTTAGATGGCTCAGTGCTGACATCCTGTAGAGACATGTAAATACCAAAACATGCAACCCAATCGTATAAAAAAATGCAAAAGTTCGGGCATACCTGAAAGAAGCAATGAACTTAGAAATCAAATGTTTCTACCAAAAAGTGTAAGAAAATAAAAAGAAACAAGGCAAAAGGAGTTGATGATGGCGTTTGGAAGCCAGAAATGATGGTAGATGGAGAAGTATGAACACAGATGTTCATAAGTGAATAATAATGCACAAAAATGATTGAAAATGATTTCAATACTAAGTTTGTTAAGTTGCACCACATTGAACAACAATTCTACAAATTTCAAACTATCAAAAGGTGATCAGTGATTCAATACATCACTTTTTGATAACTTCCCAAGTTAAGTTTTTTTGTTACCAAATATTTTAGATTTAAAAAAAAAAACACTTTTAACCATCCAAAATAGCATAAAAAGTGATGGCGAACATACTCTAAAGTTCTCCAACAAATTCTCAGAAGATCAGACTTGGGGGATAGTGATTTAAGAATCTTGATACCTCTCTTCAAGAAATTGTGGTTCAGAGAGAAGTGTCATGGGTTCAAGTTATAGAGCATGAAAGATAAAGTGGTCTAAGAAGATTATATAGAACTATTTAAGCTCCTTGCCGCACTCCACGTTGACAAAAAAGGTGGATGAATTATAAAAATCAAAGGGAGACTGTGGAGTCATACTTGTTCCCCAGAAGAAATCGCCCACTGCTGAGCGTGATCCTGTCCCTGAAGCCCAACTCTTTGTATCTCTGATCCTTTTCCTAAAATAAACAAAATCAAGAAAATGCAGTGTGATGGTTATGTGATTTGTAACTTACAAGCAAAAAAAAGAAGGCAGTAATTAACAACAGGCTTGGTTTTTCCTTGACTCATACACATGGTCGAAGAGGGCAGAGGCGGAAGACGTCGTTCAACGAAAACATTTTATTATGATTAGGGAGTGTTGCAAAGAATGTAAGTAGGAAAATTGCTGGTCTTTGGACAATAGTGTGCTCGATCTAATTAAAAAAGTGAAACGGTATGTTTCTCTATACTTTCTTTTTTGAGAGATGGAGAGAATTATCCAAATATAATGTACGTATGACCTAGTGAACTAAGATATTATCTAAATTTTAACAATACTATAAAAATTTGAGGGGCAAAAAACCTTTCTGGAGAAAGCAGCAAATGGATTTATATCGTCCTCATATATTTTTTTATACTTCGATTCAACGTCGGACATGGAACCACTTTCGAGATCCGCTGGATGCTGAAATAGATAGTTGAAGTTATTGAAGCAAACAAATAAAAGTTGATGGGTTAGGAGCGAATGATGCTCTTTTCTAAACAATGACATAAACATGAGTACCTTCTTTGATCCCCTGGACACTACTTTTTCAAGATTGTAATCCTGCACATAACGAATCTTTCCATACAATTTGACGTTATCAGCTTTTGTCTTTTCTAGCTCAACTGTAAGTTGTCCAATCTTCTCCTTCAATTCTCTTATTTCCTAACGTTTCAGAAGAAAATATTATATTGTTGAATTTGTCATCTCAAAACAAAAGAAAGGCCTCATCCTAAGAAAAAAAATAAATTATACAATGTGGATAAATATGAATGAAGCACACCTCTTCCGCCTCTCGCAAGCGAGCTCTAAAACGGTCCCTCTGACTACAAATTACTTTTAGCATTGAGCTTTGATCTTGATCCAAGGGGAAATGTTTTCGATCGACATTCTGACATATAAGTGACCACATATATTAGGACTACGAATTGAAGAAGAGAGAATTTATAACATGGAAAAATATAGTGCAGATAAGATATTAACGATAATTTCCAACATCATGAATTCGTCAATACACACACAGAAAATATGGATGTGCAGAGTAATATAATATACCAGATCAAGCACTCTTTTGTTTTCACTTTTCTTCTTTATTCTCTGTTGGCCTAACCCTAACCTAGATGTCAGAGTTCTATAAAGCTCAAAGTATGGTGTTTTTCGGGGATAGACATTTTACATGGAAAAGTAATAAGTGGAATTTGGTTATCAACAATAGTGCAAACTGATATACTTTACTAGGACAATGATGACCTCCAATGCAGCGAGTAAAAATGTAATCAAGGTCTTTACTTGCTTCGCCACAGAGAATGCATATATGAGGGTCGAGGAGTAAGTTTTAGCCATCCTCCAAAGGTAACTAGGCTCTTAAGCATTAAGGACAAAGAAGAGGACTGAGATCCATCTACACCTTCAATTTTGAAAACATCTTGGAAGCTTCAGCCCTATTTAATAACAATTTCGTTCTTGTTTTTCATTTTTCCTTTTTTGTTTTGTTTTGTTCTTGCTTTTCATTTTTCATTTCTGGCTTCTTCTTTTTTATGTTTCCTTTTTTTTCTTGAGAAAGAAAAACCAAAAACATGTTGCGAATTGGTTCTGGTTTCTTATTCTTTATTTTTTATAAGAAAAAAAGCCAGTTTTGCTAAAGATCATTTTGCTGTCTCCAAAAGTTAAGGTCATTATTGCAACTTGTAAGAAAAAGTAAATAAGAGCACTAGTTACATTACGGGGGGAATAACAAACAACCGCAAGAGGCTGAAGATAGACAGAGAGAATACCTCAGAAAGTTCGCCCCTTGGCTCTGAAAGATCCCAGTCATCAAATAAATTGCCCTTTTGGTCCTTGGAGTTATACCCCTGGTTTAAAAGAAACAAAACTAAAAGTTGACAATCATAGCTCTGAAAGATTTTCAAATTTCAAAGCAATACATGAACTGAAGAATGCCAACAGTATGTGTGTAAATAAGCATTTAAACATTTGACAAACTTGAATTTATTCCAGATAAATCAAATTCAACTTTCTTGAACCAAAGAAAGACACCGTCTTTCAAGGTAAGAAAAAAAAATTAAACAAGGGATTATTTATTGTTTTGAAGAAGACCACTGCTCACTGGATGCTTCCACATGAATCATTTTGAAAACCAGAATGTATCAAAAAATATAAAATGAACCATAAAAGGAATTTCTGCTGGCTAAAGATCCAAACCTTTAATATGTCTTCTTCCAACTTCTGAATCAACTTCTGTTGTTCAGCAACCTTTTCTGTGAGTTCAGCAATCTTGCTTTCAGCTGTATCCAGCAAAGATGATTTTTCTGAAAGTTTAACCTGAAGATGCCATAAGAATCACATGAAAAAAAATTATGAGAGAAATCATTTCCTTCCACCCACTGACAAAATAAAAATACAGCACCATCTTTCAAGTATGGTCCTGCCAACATATAGGTAACGCCATACGTCCACGTTCATTTGAGCATGCAAAAGAGATAACAGAATTCTAATAGCCATGAAGCATAGGCATCGTACCTTAAACTGTGTAAGTTCATGTTCCATTTTTCGGTTCTTATCAAGAAGAAGAGATTCCATTTTGCTCATCTCTTCCCCACTGGTGGCAACTTCCCAATCTTCAGCCTCAATTGAATTATAACCTACAGCCTGAGCATGCAAGTCAAGTAAATCACAGATGAAGGAATACATTATTCATGTACAATGCCAAGAAAATTAATCAGAGGAAGACTTTGGTTGCAAAAAACAAAGATCTCTAAAAACTTGATAAAAAAACTAATTTTTAAGAAGTTGAAGAACAAATTCTCATAATTCAAGACCACAAGCTCCAATAAGAGATGCAAATTTTCTAGGCACTAAAGAGGGAGGAGGGAGAATCTCCTTGTCGTTTTCCTGAAATAGAAACCCAAAAGCATCAGAAAGGGAGTCTTCAATCTCCATATCTTCAAAGTGATTAACCATTGGTTGCACAAGAAATTCCACATTGCTTAGGCTAACTTGAGATTCAGCATCAAAGACATCACAACGAGAGGGAGAAAGATTAATTGTGAAGTCTTCCATAGAGAGAGAGGGAGAACAAATCGTTCAAAAACTATAGTACATAATTCACAAAACAATAGTTGAATAAATCGTAGAGCTGGACAAACAGCCATCCAAAGAATCACTTTAACTGCGTAATGCAGAGGACCCTCACTACACTACCTAATCAAAATATCATTCATACCTAAACTACATGTCACATGCTAAGAAACACAAACACGGTCTGATCAATTCGATTAGGCACTCATCATCTATTTTCATTGTTCAACTCTTTGATGGACACAACACAAATACGATACGTAAATTTCGAAAAAAGTAACACAAACACGTTGGGGTCACACTTATATATGTGTGTACATAGTGAATAAATGTGTATATAATGATATATTATACTTCACTAGCAACTTCAGAATTTCGAGAGTGAGTAAAAAGTAGATAAAATTTCTTTCATAACAAAGATAGATTAATTACTTGCAAAATCTTCACTTTTTTACGCAGATCATCAACCATTTTTTCAGTTGGTCTTGCTTGAAGCTCTTTCTTCATCTCATCAATAGCAGCTTCCTGGTTTATCATAAAAGGTAGAAAGTAGTCAAACAAAATTCAACATCAAACAGTAGGCATCTTGTTGATTAAGAACAGATGTTACAAACAATACAAATATGTACCAGTTACTTCCAAATGCAATGAAAATGAACTTAAACTTGTAAGAGTGATGCTAATTGATTTAGATTGGCACATTCAAAGTAAATTAGTGCATCAGACCTGGTAATTGATAACATAGTTCTGATGACAATTTTAAGTAAGCACCTTTGCTTTGAATGAAGGAAAAGAGAATGTCTCATCTTAAGCCATCAGAGTTTAACTGCCTATTTTCGATGTAGAACTGAGATTGGTGGTTACCTTTTCATTTATTGACGCATTCAGATTCTTGATCTCAATAAGATGTTGTTCTCGCTCACTTGATAAAGTCGTCTCAATTTTGTGAAGTTCCATGTTTAATTCTGAGATAATCTTTTCTTTGGCACTCAAAGAATTTTCGAGGACGCTATTTAAATCTACATTATCACTGCAGGGAAAGAATAAGAACCTATCAGCAGAATATATCACATAAACTTGAGAAAGATAATAAGATAATATATACACTTCATTGCATAAGGAAACATGAAAACCAAGGAATGACTGTTCTTTTTAGGAAAATCATAACCAGTCCAACAATCAGACAGACTGTTTACACGATCTCTAATACATTATATTTGGTCAACATGCATCTTGGAAAGAAAAGAAACGATGTACGAAACAAAGAATACATGTACAAGAGTATTCCAAATAATCTCATGCCAGAAGAGATCACAGGATATTATCCAGTCAACATGAATCAGAGAGGAGAGTAACTTTTCAGACTAAGAAATACTGCCTTCATCAAAGCATAGATATTATTAAATTGGATCAGCACCATATTTCCCTTAAAAAATGTATTAGCAGAAAGGGAAAGCACATCATTCTTTTCTGCATCTGTTTATACAGTAGGCACTAAAGATAAGTTTTACCATAAAAGATACGCCAAAAAGAAGCCAAGAAAATCTTTACAAAAAACTTAAAATAGTGTCATCCGTGCATCAAAAGCATTGAATTTCAGAAGCATTCCTTGACTTATGGCTCCTTTAGTGCTATAGGGAATAGAATGCTTTATTTGTTTAGTCTCAAGCGAGTTGATCAAGCAGTTTTTAATGCAAAGGTTGGGTGCCATCACCCCTTCAAATCTAATTGCTAAAATTAGCAGTCACTTCTTTGGTTCTTTTGGATAGAGAGAACTCACAGGATCTTTGAAATAATTGCAGAGGCTCCGAGGAAGCTTAAGATTTTACCATACTTCTCAGCTCTTCTTGGTGTATCGAAATAAGGTCTTTTACAATTGTAATGTTCTTTTTACCAATGCGAAGTGGAGTACTCTCAGGTAAGCTTTGACTCTGTACAAGTTGATCTCTCATCTCACTATACTTCCTTTTATTCTAGCCATTTTCATTTCCTATATGCGTAATAGTAAAAGCTCATCTAAAGACTTTGAATAATTTTCTCTTCCAAGTGATAATCTGGAGCCTCAATTTTACAAAAAAAAAAAAAAAAAAAAA
>NW_019268541.1:2157173-2157863 GCF_002738365.1 Cucurbita moschata
AAAAAAAAAAAAAAAAAAAAAGGATTGGCTCCATGAATGAAAGAACAGTGAATCACTGAAAAGATACGATCCACTTCTAACTATCATTACAATTACTGCAGAAATGTCAAAACATTCGACCTTGATGCACTGCATTTATACCCTCCTATAATATTAAAAATTAAAGAAAAATATTCATTAATTACCATACAAGTATATATATATATATATATATATATATATTTGGTTTCATTTGAGGATTTGGATTAATGGCCATACTTACTAAGTAGGATGAAAATACTATTGCAAAAAAGCTGGCAAAAAGCAGCTCCGACAGATTTTGGAGGATTTGGATTCAACAAGGGAAAGTAAACTAATTTAATCCAAATCCCGATATTGAATATCAAAACAGAAGATTGATTACACAAAGTGGTTCCTGTGTGTCAAAAAAATATTAAAACAAGAAAGGCCATTCATCAACATACTAATGTGAAGATGATATGGAAGTAGTATCTCACCTTTTCTTATTGTCAGTGTCATCATTTGCTGACTGTAACTGGGAGCGCAGAAGTCCCTGGATATTCCATACGAGAAAAGAGTATAAAAAACATAGGCAGCATGTGACACCTAAACATAGGCAGTATGAATTGAACCCTCATGATAACTCCTCCTCCCACATCCATCCTCTCACATAGTCCCCCCCCCCCCCCC
>NW_019268541.1:2158005-2170385 GCF_002738365.1 Cucurbita moschata
CCTCCCCCCCCCCCCCCCAAAAAAAAAACAAATCAGCAAGTAGGAGATATATATTAGTCTGTGCAGTTGACAGCAGGTTATTTGATGGTTCAATCATAAACCTTAATCTATACAGTGTATCCCCACCACCATCACAAAAGAGAGAGAACAAGAAAAAAAAAATCATCCATGTGCAAATCCTTGCAGGAATTCAGGCATATTTTTATACATAGTTCCTTCATACACTAATGTGAAATCAAGTTACTAAAATTTTAAGTTCCTTTTTTTTTTCCTTCTTGTTTTATGAGAAATGCGGACTCCAATGGATAGACTTGTTGATACGTTGGTAACTAATAAGAGAACA
Source organism: Cucurbita moschata (assembly GCF_002738365.1). Taxonomy (NCBI): domain Eukaryota; kingdom Viridiplantae; phylum Streptophyta; class Magnoliopsida; order Cucurbitales; family Cucurbitaceae; genus Cucurbita; species Cucurbita moschata. The sequence continues at coordinate 2,158,349 of NW_019268541.1, forward strand.
TTTTTCTCCAATAGAATTACTGATAATGAATCCTTTAGAGGGAGAATGTAGTGAAAGAAAACCTTTTCCCGTTCAAGACTAAGAAGCCGTGTCTGAGCCCTCTCAACTTCATCCATCAGAAGGGTGACCTCTGATTGTTTTGCAGCCCTCTCTTCGTCTAAAAATATCAATCAAGTAAGAAGCAACATCTAGAGTTGATGCACGCCTAGTGCAATAGCATTCTAGAGCTTAAGTACAACTTCAGCACCGTGAGACATAAAATAAATAAGACATAATAAATTGATGTAACAAAGATTTAATATTACAAAACAGAGATGAAGAAAAGTAAACATAGATAAGAACTCTATTTAAGAAATTGTTCGTGTTTTTTGGTTAAATATGCAATCTAAACTACATACTAGAAATAGGCAAGTTAACCTGATTGAGCACGAAGTTCAAACAATTGACTCTGGGCACGCTCATGTAGCTTTTTCATGTTTGAAACACTTTCTTGTTCTCGTCTTAGTTGATCTTGCAACAACCTCTCCCTGAACATTTAAAAAATAATAATAAAAAAAAATAATCACAGTTGGATACAAGTTAAGCTAAAAAAAAGTTTACCATCAACGAACAAGAACAAGGCACTAACATCAACAAAAGAAATGCAACTTGTGATTATGTTTCCCGACATAACCCATAAAAGATGAAAGTATCCATAATATTCACAATCTATCCTTGGTAATATTCTTCGCTTCAATTTTCAACATCAATATCAACATTGAAGAAAGTTTAGTTGGATATTGGTTCAGATACAAAATTATTATTATTATTTATTATTATTTTTTTTTTTTATAAGAGACAACAGATACAAAATTTAATCAACAAGAACAATCATAGAAACTTTCTCCTTCAATAGATTAAAGAACATTTTAATTTGAATTACAAAAAAAATTATCAATATCTTTCATCATATAAAGTATCGATTACATACGTGTATGTGTGTGTCTATATATATATATACACACACACATACATATTTATGTTTCGTATCCCTGCAGCCTTATCAAGTATTGATATTGGCATTTACATTCTAAATACCCCATATGTAAATCTGAATGAACCCATTGCCCTAAAAGAGACGGTACCTTTCTTTTATTGCATCTAATGCCTTCTGGTTTTCTTCTGCCAAACTGCGTTGCTTGATTTCCACAATTTCCTTTATTTTCTCCTCCATCTGGACAATTAAACGAAGATTAGCAGATGAAACGAGGAAGAGGGTAATGACTAACTACATAACTTTTTCATTCAAATTGGAATCTAATAGAAAAAACACGTCCAAACATTATTTAGAATAGTTAAAAAATAACAACACAACAAAAGTGATTAAATAGAACTTTTTGGTAAGAAACCAAGCTTCCGTGGAGAAAAATGAAAGAATGTACAATGACATACAAAAACAAGTCCACAAAAGGAGTCCTCAATTATAAAAAAGAAAAAAAGAAAAAAAGAAAGCAATTAATGGATACCCATAAAGATGCATTAAGCCTCACACCTCACATACCTCCTCCAAAAACCTCTCAACCCCTCTAAAAATCTTACAATTGCTCTCGAGAAAAACCCACACAAAGACTCCCTTTGTCCTTAAAATGAGAGCTCTAAGGATCTCCTCATTCCACAATGTAAAAGTTGCCAGAGGGAGTAAGAAAACTAGCACCCTCCACCCACAAGATGATCAAGATCCTACTCTAGCTATCCACAAAGAACACGCCACTTTAAATGCAAAATCAAGGAAGAATGCGGTGGATATGATCCTCAGTGTTCACCCTGCCGTGTCAAGCATGTCAGACAAACAATTTCACTATCTTAGAGAGTTTAACCTTCTAAAGAGAGGAAAAAGTTGAGGCTCCCTCAATGGGTGAAGGAGAACAAAGAATGTAAAAGAACACGCGAAAGGAGAAATCCTTTGAAAGGTTAGGCTCTCAAACCCAAAAAATCCTCATTCCTAAATAAACCCTTTGGTCAAAAACCAAAAAAAAAAAAAACAAAAAACATAAAAAACGGCCACCCCCTTCAAGAGACTCGTGATCAATAAGAAGACAACAAACGCCTAAAGATAGTGAGAGGGAGAATTCATGGGAAAACAACATAGAGGCAACTGAACACCACCTCTTCTCGGACAATTTTAATTTTCTACAATCAAGATTTTTTTCACCACTTGAATGTATTAGTCCTCTTCAATTTTTAAAATATATTTTTGACTGCATGAACCGGCTTAGTTGTTCTGCTAATTCCATGTCATTAATTCCAATATGAAGAATCCCAGGCAGGAGGTTCACTACCAGGATATTGCTCTACTAAAAATGACTAGAAGTATTGGTGATATAAACCAAAAGACCTCCATCAAGCTCAAAGCATCAAACATTAGCAATTCATGTCTAACCTAAACGTTAGGGTTGATATAAATGGATTTAAAGGTGTTATGGTTTGGGAATTAGCAAGAAATTCTTCAGTTCCATAGTGTTGACATATCATTTAGTTATATGGAAGAATGTCAAGGTACTAGTATATTATCATCATTCATCACAACATGCAAAGATATTGTAACCTGTTGCTCCAATTGCCGATTGCGCTCTTCGAGTCGTCTAATAGTGGCCTGCTGATTCTTTAAATGAGTTGCTTCAGTTCTAAACTCCTCAAGCTCAACTTTCATTTTCCTGTTCTCAGATTCTAATTCAGACAACTTCAAATCTTGTTCCTGCAAAGAGAACATTATGCAGCAAAATCATTAAGAGATGAAAAACAGTATAAAGCAGCGGGTTTTGATACAAAATAGCTATGTTTCTTCATTTCCTTTTCCCCCATTGAGTGGAGAGAAGAGAGTGAATTCAGACTACACATGATCGTTCATGAGATCGGTATATATTTACATATGGAATATGGAACATGGAGACACTCAGATATTCCACGTTATCAACATTAGTACTTGAACATTTCTTCCTTTTGTTCTTTTGTCATAAGATCGTTCATAGTCTACCAAAAGCCATAACCAAATCTAAAGGCTCACATCTGATTGAACAACAATAATATTCTGAGCGAGATTCCATACTATTAAGTAGATTTAAAGTAGAATGGGAAAAAAATTAGTTCACAAGTTCAAATCATTGATGCTGCTCAAATGCAACACCCATACAAAAGCCTTTGGCACTTACACCAATTGAAGCAAGAGCAGGATAAGGATCTGGAGCCTCATAAAGTTTCTGATAGATGTTAAGAAAAGCATTTTCTCCAAATTTTGCCCTCTTCGTGAGATTGTCAACTTCTTCTTGGTAACTTTTGAGTAGAGAACTAAACAAGTTCAATTTTTCCTCTGGTTGAGCCTTCTTGAAATCTGTGAGAATGCACAGTTAAATCATTTTAAAAACGAAAAACCTTACCAGAGACATTTTCAGAGGAAAGCTTATAAAAAAACAGAAGGTGGCATGAGCAACAACCTCTTGTACTTTCTGCAAGCTTCCGACGATTTTTCTGGCTATTTTCTTGGTTTTCAGCTATCCTAAGTCCTTGCTCATCCAATGCACTTTTCTCCTTCTCTAAATCAAACTCTGTAAATAGGAAATAAATAACCATATTGTGTTAGAAGAGGGTAAATTTTCCTTGCAGTTTCAAATCAAACATCAACTGATAGTACTACCGGAACTTCATATCCAAAAATACAAAATGTCTTCGCGTATTCGTGAGCACTATTTAACTCAACGCTCCACATTGCGACATACCTTTCCCCAATGGAAAGGTGAGCCATCAACAAGAACCGCTCAGTATAAAAATACTAGTCTTCTTAGTATAAAAATGGCCTCTATAAGCAGAGCCCAAATTGGAAACTAACGCGTAGAAATCCAGCAGAAGATTTGCAGTTAAAAATGAATTACGAAGCTATGAATCAGAACATATCATAGACTACATGATCACCTTGAGCTAATTAATAATCAAATCCAAACCGACCAATAAACGCACGAATTGAAAGATAGTCCGATTTACAATTAAACAATTACCTTGCCAGAAACTAGAAACGACGGAGACGGGGGAAGCTGACGATGAGGAGTTCGGCGGTTTGTCCCTCTCGGATCCACCTTTCGGAGACTCCATGTTTGGGAATGCGCAACTCGGAGACGACCGCTGAACGAGTTCAGGACTGCGATCACTTTCCAATACTGGAAGCGCAAAGCTATTACACAAATTCAGCGAGTGATTTGGAGATCAAAAAAATGGTGCAGATTCCGGGGAGCTTCAGCACTTCGGGTATAGAAAATTCGACATCGTTTCTTCTGTGTAAATCTGGAGAAATGATCTGTAAATTTGCAATGCAAGGGAAAAACGGTCCAGTTCGTTGAAGGTGAATCGGTTTGGCAAGACCGACGGATATCTACTGGGCCAAGATTTTGGGCCGATTGGACCATAATATCACCGCAATAAATTGAGGAAAAATAAATCTCATTTTTTCTATTAAAAAAACTAAATTAATAAAAATACACCTAACTTTATTTTTTTTTATTAAAATAAATTAAATAAAAATAAAAATTTATTTAGAGTTAGTATTAGGTTTGAAAAATATTTATAAAATTTTAAAAATAGTATTAATACTTTTTCTCTTTATATGAACGAAAACTCTATTTACACTTTATAATTTTTCTAAATGTTTTAATTATATTTTGTATTTTTAAATATATATATTTTTTAAGTTTTTAAAAATATTTTAAAGTACTTTTAGTTTTTAAATTTTTTTAAAAATTAAGAGTAAATTACTTTAAAAGTTAAAATGACATTTTTTAAATAAAACAACGTATTAACCGTATTCATTTAAAATTAACGAGTATTTTTATTTATTATATTTAATAATATTATTTAAACTTTTGAGAAATTTGAATATTTTTTTACCAACGTAACTAAATTAATAAAAATATATTCTTCAAATTTATTTTTGAACTTTTAAAAATTTCAATAACACTTTTAAATCATCTTAAAATTTTTAAAAATACTATTATCGTTATTTTTTTTTTTTGTCCAAATGACCAATAATTTATTTAAATTTTGAACGGTGATTCAAAAATATATTTAAATTTTTACCAAATTTATTAATACCTTTAAACTATTGAAAAAATAAAAAAATATATATTTTCATTAATAAACTTAAAATTTAAAAAAATATTCGACTAAAAAACACAGCAACTATATTTCAAAAATATCCATAAGTTTAAAACTTAAAACACATCCACGTTCATTTGATTACCAAGTGTATGTTTATTCTGTAACGCTCTAGATCCACTGCTAGTAGATATTGTCATATTTGAGCTTTTCCTCTCGAGCTTTCCCTCAAGGCTTTAAAATGCGTATGATAGGGGAAAGTTTCAAGCCATCTTATAAAGGGTGTGGAATCCTTTCCCTAGTAGACGCGTTTTAAAGCTTTAAGGGAAAGCCCGAAAGGAAAAGCTTAAAGAGGATAATATATGCTAGCAGTGGATCTGGGGCATTACAAATAGTATCAGATCCAGACACCACGATATGTCAGCTTTCTCGCTGTTCCCTGAATGGGGTAGACACGAGGCGGTGTGCCAGTAAGGACGCTGGGCCCCAAAGGGGGGTGGATTTGGTGGTCGTCCCACATCGACTGGAGAAAGGAATGAGTGCCAGCGAGGACATTGGGTCCCGAAGGGAGTAGATTGTGATGTCCCACATTGGTTGGGGAGGAAAACAAATCACCATTTATAAGGGTGTGGAAACCTTCCCCTAGCAAACATATTACTTTGAGGGAAAGCCTATAGAAGACAATATTTGCTACCCGTATTTTTTTGGGGCATTAGACATTAGACATTTCTATATAGAAGGTTAAATTTATTAAATCGTCAATAATCTATCAATAATGGAAAGTTTACCAATTTGTTATATTTTTTGAATTTAATAGTTTATTGAAAATAAAATTAAAAGTTTTAAAAAATTATTAAATCCTTTAAGAATTTGCAAATTGAGGGAAAAAGCCGAGTGATATGGAGAAACTGAAATAGGTCAAGGGCATTACACATTTGATCAAAAGTTCAAATTTTGTTCATTCTTGGCGCAGCTTTTCCGTTTGGGTTTATCATGATTCATGAACACTGAAGATATCATTTCGAAACGAGTTGGATTTCGTTCAAAGAATCATGAATTCTCAAGCTCATCTCCTCAAACGCTGCCCTGTTCGAGTTCTTCGCATCCACTACATTCAGCCGTTTTCTTCGATCCCTTTGCCAAATTCTGTTTCCGATATCGATTCCCACTTAGTTTCCCTCTGCAAAAATCTGACTCCACGGAACGCAAACGAGGCGTTTTCTGTCTTTCACAGTGCCATTGCTTCTAATTCTCTCCCTTCTGGATTAACCTGCAACTCACTCATGGCTGCTCTCACGAGGACGAGGAATTACGAAATGGCTTTATCTGTTTATGGTAAGATGAGTTTTGCAAATGTGTTCGTAGGTTTCAGGTCACTTTGTTGTTTAATCGAATGCTTTGTTTATACTCGTGGAGTGAAATTTGCCTTTGGGGTTGTGGGGTTGATTATTAAGCAGGGTTATATAGTTAGTACATTTGTTTTCAATGTTATGCTGACGGGATTGTGTCGAATTGGTGATGTGAAGAGAGCAACGGAGTTGTTTCATGAAATGAAAAGGTTTAGTGTATTACCAGATGTGATTAGTTATAATGTACTCATGAATGGACTCTGCAAGACTGAGAAATTCGAAGAAGCGCTTCGATTTCTCGAAGAAATGGAGGCGATATGCCAGCCAAATATGGTGACATATACAACCATGGTGCATGGGCTTTGTAAGGGCGGAAGATTAGATATAGCTGAGGGTGTACTGGATAGAATGAAGAAGAAGGGATTGCAGGGGGATGTTGTTATGTATAGTGCTGTTATAAGTGGTTTTTGTAACAATGGGAATTTATCTAGGGGAAAAGAACTCTTCAATGAGATGCTAGAGATGGGAATTTGTCCTAATGTAGTTACATATAGTTGTTTGATGCATGGTTTATGTAAGGAGGGGCAATGGGAAGAAGCGAAGGCAATGTTGAATCATATGACGGACCGTGATATTTGTCCTGACGTTGTCACTTATACATGCTTGATTGACGGGCTTTGCAAAAACGGGAGAGCTAAGCAAGCGTTGAACATATTAAATCTGATGCTCGAGAAAGGTGAAGAACCTAATACTATCACTTATAATGTTTTGATAGATGGTTTGTGCAAAGGGGGACTAATAGAGGAGTCTTGTAAAATCTTGGATATGATGATAGAGAAGGGGAAGAAGCCTGATATTGTTACTTATAATACTTTGCTCCTAGGACTTTGCAAGGATGGGAAGGTTGATGAAGGAATTAAACTTTTTAATTTGACATTGAAGGATAAACACTATGTTAGCCCTAATGTTGTGACGTTTAATATGTTGATTCAAGGGCTCTGTAATGAAGGTCGTGTTGAGGAGGCCGTGGAGGTCTATAATACAATGAGTGAACATGGAATAGCTGGGAACTTGATGACTTTCAATTTTCTAATTGGTGGTTATCTCGAAGCGGGAATGATAGACAAGACTATGGAAATGTGGAAGCGTGTAATAAACTCGGGATTTGTTCCGAATTCAATTACCTACAGCATAATGATTAAAGGACTTTGTGGCTTGGGTATGACTAGCATGGCTAAAGGACTTTTCGGTAGAATGAGTACACACGGGCCTAGTCCAACCGTGATTGATTACAATACATTGATTTCATCCATGTGCAAGGAAGGGAGTTTAGGCCAAGCTAAGAGTTTGTTTCAAGATATGAGTAATGTAAATCTAGAACCGGATATTATTACATTCAATACCATAATCAATGGGTCTCTAAAAGCTGGGGATTTGTCGTATTCCAAAGAACTACTAATGGACATGATTGGAAAAGGCTTAGCTCCAGATGCTTTGACGTTTTCAACGTTAATCAATCGATTATCGAAAATTGGTCAGATGTGTGAAGCTAAGATTGTTTTTGAGAAAATGATTGCTTGTGGTTTGACTCCGGATGCCTTCGTATACGACTCCTTACTAAAGGGATTTAGTTTGAATGGTGAAACTAAGGAAATTATTGACGTGCTCCACCAAATGGCAGAAAAGGGTGTCGTTCTTGACCAAGAATTAACTTGCACCATCTTAACATGCCTTTGCCAGAGTTCAGATCTCCCTGATATCTTGGAGTCTCTGCAAAAATTTTCCCATCCAACGTCGGATGGAAATCAAATGACATGCCGTGAATTGTTAGTGAGACTCGAGAATTCTTATCCAGAGCTTAAGATAGCAGTCGAACATTGCAGTAATGGCCAGAGATAATTCCTGTTCTAAGCGAGTTCTTTCTTCTTGCTATTCCTTGTTCTCAAGGTTCACCTCCCAGGATTCTTTTTCAAGTAAGTTATTTCCCATTTTAATACTGATTTCCTTATTGTCATGTATGTACATCAGTTTTCTGTTAGTCTCACATGGCTGGTTGAAATAAAAATAGAAGGAATCAGAATCTCTCTCTTTCTCGTCCTTTTCACTTTTCCCCTCCTTCCATCTCAGCATGTAAACATCGAGTTCAGGAAAGAAATAAAGGAATAGATTTGTAGTTTTCATGCCAGGGATGATAAAAACATTGAGGAAAATAAGGATAAAGATCCCAAGGATGTAACTAAGTGACTCTTTTCCAGGGATGATGCTCAATTATTGTGAGATCCCACGTCGGTTGGAGAGGGAAATGAAACATTCCTTATAAGGGTGTGGAAACCTCTCCTTAGTAGACGCGTTTTAAAACTTTAAGGAGAAGTCCAAAAGAGAGCCCAAAGAGGACAATATCGGCAAACGGTGAGCTTAGGCTGTTACAAATGGATCAGAGCCAGACGCCTCGAAGGGGGGTGGATTGTGGGATCCCACATCGATAGGAGAGGGGAACGAAGCATTCCTTATAAGGGTGTGGAAACCTTTCTTTAGTAGACATGTTTTAAAACTTTGAGGGAAAGCCCAGAAGGGAAATCTCAAAGAGGACAATATCTACTAGCAGTGAGCTTGACAATGATGTAGAATTAGATTTTCCTCGGTCAAAATAAAATTCCAATAGTTGATTGAAGTATTTCAATATTCAAAGTAGTAGAAAATCGATCTCCTGGGAGTTTTGGCTCCAATGTATGACTTCGGTTACTTTTGTTTATGATTAATCGTGTAAAGTTTCCTAAAAATATCGTATACATGGCTGTGCTTACCTCTGGTTGACATCAACTCTTACGGGTCGAATCTCAATCTTTGGAGATGTATGACAGGGAAAATTGCTGTGGTGATGTATTTTTTAATTTTCAAGTGATATTTTTATAGTAAACTTGCAGTTCAGCGGGGATGTGCTCATGGTGCTACTAAAAGAAGCATGGTGGACTGATGGGAGTGAGTGTGGTTCAACGGTGGATTGCTTTGACATTGACGGAGATGACCTACAGTGTGCAGCCTTCCATATATCTATAGGAATGGAAGAATATATTCAGTTCTACTTCTATCAGCACTCTTCTGGGGAGAGTTCTGTTACTTGCCTTATATGAGCACATCTCATGAGATAGGCTATATTGTGGAAAGGTCCCATCTACTTTCCCGTTCAGTTGAGAATATTCGTAACAGTCCAAGCCCACCGCTAGCACATATTGTCTTCTTTGAACTTTTTCTTTCGAGTTTCCCCTCAAAATTTTAAAACGTGTCTACTATGGAGAGGGTCTAGCATTATTCCGACTAGTGTCTTGCCCCATCCAGTGACTCGCTCTGGTACCATTCAAAACCTTGAGAGGAAGTCCTTGAACGGAGAGTCCAAAGAGTACAATATTTGTTAGCGATGAGCTTGAGTTATTACAAATGGTATGGGAGTCTCTACTTAGTACACGTGTTTTAAAATCTTAAGAGGAAGCCCGGAAGAGAAAGCCCAAAGAGCTAGAGGTAAACTTAGAAATTGTAAAAGGTAATCAATGCGTTCTACCTATGAAACTCGAGTTGCTTATACAATTACTTCTACATGAATTGCTCAAGCAGGAAAATTGGCTTGATTGTCTGGGAGGAAGCAGCTTGACCAGGCACAGGTTGATAGAGATTTTGATCGATATGTTTTAACCTCTCGTGTAGCATCGAGGGAATGAACTCGAGGTCCGTTTGATTATGTTTTTGTTAATCGAACGTTTACGTTATATTTATCTTTTAGTATCTATAGTACATTTTTAAAGTATATAAAAAACATGTTAATGTCATTGGTACATTAGCGTGAACCCTTTATTTATACTTCATCACTTCTTTGAAGTTATCTCGAGTTGGAAAATAACCCGTCTCTGAACAAATATCTTTGCTTTTTTTTATATAGATACTTTCAAGTATAAACGCCCATAACGTCCCAAATTCAAAAAGCTTGGATCACGACTCAATTAAATGATGAATCGTCAAATAAAAAAAAAAATCATATGATCATTAAAAACCTTATTAATTGACCACAACAAATAGATTAATTATATTCATGTGAGACTATAGTATATGGTTTATATATTAATTATCGGTGAATTATATTCATATTTATTCATAAATAATGATAGTTATTTTCTTTTATGATAGAGGAATATAAATTTAAACCTATAGTCTAAAAATGAAAATTACACGTTAGTATAGTAAATATATTAATAAAAATTTGAGAATTCTGCGGGAACGAAAAATATAATAAAAAGGGTAGTTCGTCGAAATAATATATAAAATAAAAAAAAAAAAAATTTATACGGCGGTGACATTAATAAAGAAATCAATATTATTGCAATAATAATATACAGCTGTATCGTGCACAATAAGAAACCCCTGACTTAATATTAAATATATAATAACAATAATTCCAATAATTTGTGTCCTGAAAAATAATAATAATTTCATTTGCATTTAAAGAGCCTTATATATAATTCTCAAATAAATGCCTCAAAAGTTTGGCCCTGGCCCACACTATTGAGCCCTCTCACTATTTAAATTATAAAATATAGTTTGCAAATTTCATTTTCTTAGTATACTATAATATAAATTTCAATATGGTCGAATAATGCTAAGTTAGGGTTATTTTATTTGACTTAAATATAATTTAGTTGATTAAAATGTTAAAATATTTTATATTAATTTATTTTTTAAGTATATATTAATTAATATTTTGTTTTTGTTGGTAAAAATTTGTTATATTTTACTCACGTTCACATTTAATTATAAATCTTAAAAATTCTTATTATTAGTCTATAAATTTTGAAATAGTTATTAATGTTGATGACATGGAAATTATGATTATTAATTAAATTAACTTTATAAGACTAATTTTAAGATTAATTAGGTAAAATTTAAATAATTAAAAAATAATGGTATCCTAAGAAAAGGTAAATTTGAATATTCTTAGCTGCCACGTGGCATCAGACTTAAAATTTATTAACTGCGGGTTAATTTTTTTTTAACTGTTGTATTATAATAATAATTATTACTTAAAATGAGCCCATTTGACAGGTACGGCCGGTAATAAGAACCGTAAAAGACAAAACGTGAAGCGTAACTTTATTGCGTTGTAACTGATATGGACAAGAAGTCCAGAGCTGCATCTGACCGGCTACCGTCCAAGCCAGTTACCCCCACACAATAAAATTGCTCCCTCTTCGTGTGGGATGCTTCTCCCTCACGCTCTTGCGCCCCAAGGCATCGTTTTTCGTTCTTATTGTGGGCCCCACGCAGATTTTTATTTGTTGTGGCTCTCACGCGCAGAAATCTCGCGCGTGGTAATTATGCTTACTTTATTTTGTAATTATTTCTATTTTCTTTTTTCTAATAATTAACTCTTTTTATTTAGTGCGGTGATAATCCTCTGCTTTTCAATACAGCAGTTTGGATGTGCAGCCAGTAATATGCTGCCACGTCATAAGTCATAGTCTTGTGATTAAACCATTTTAATTGGTGGACTTTTATAAAAATAACAAAAAAAAAAAAAAAAAAAA
>NW_019268541.1:2171257-2186930 GCF_002738365.1 Cucurbita moschata
AAAAAAAAAAAAAAAAAAAAAAAAAAAAAAAAAAAAAAAAAAAAAAAAAAAAAAAAAAAAAAAAAAAAAAAAAAAGTCTGTTAGCTTTCCAGAGTGGTAAATAAGTGAATGCAATTCCGGCCTCTACGGTACGGATTACAGGTGACAGCTACAAGAATGACGGGAAAGTGAATGGTATTCGACGACATGAAGTAAATATTCAAGATTTTTAGTGACGAGCAGCTGTCAGTCCACTTCGAGAATGACTTGGGAGTACCAGTGCCCACACACGAAAAAGTAAAAAAATTTCAAAAAAATATAAAATTTATAATAATTTAAATAAAATATATTGATTAAATTATTAATTTGATTAAAGAAAAGTAAAAAAATTTCAAAAAAATTACAATAATGATTTCCAACACCATATTTAGACAATAATATTTTTTGAGAGTTGAAAAAAAAAAGTAAAAATAAAATAACCAAAAAATATTTTTCTTTATTTTCATTAGCTTTATGAGTCAAATCACGTTGACAAATTTATAAATCTAAATTATCTCCATAATTAAGGGTTAATCCACATTCCAACGTGGCTCGTTTTGATTGGATTTTTAGTTTACTTTGACCGGAACTTGACTAGACACGACCGCAGCTTATCATTACCGCCACTACCATGTCCAAATCCCCTCGCTCCTCTCTCTCTCTCTCTCCTCACGGCCGAAATTAGGTGAAAAGCGAAGTAACTCTCTCTCTCTCTCTATTGCCATATTACTTTCACAACCACTGTTGTTGTTGTTCTATCTACCTAATCCAATACAAAATCTTAAAGGAAAAATTTGTGCGAAAAAATTGTTTTAAGGGAACAAGATTGGTGAATTGTTGTCGATTGGTGACAGTTCATCAGACTTTTCGTCAATCCAATCGGAGGAGGCGAAATGGAGGGAATTTGAAGATGAAATGAGGTGGTGATTGGGTTTGGGTTTGCGGTGCTCTTCTTTCGTGTTTGTATTCAAATCTCAGCCCTAGGAATCAGTTTTCCTTCACTCTTGTTGTTGGATCTTACTGATTCATTGCCAGAGCTGCTCTTTGATCTGGCATTGTCGTCGTGTCTGCGGCAATCGATGCTGCCGTGTTCAGGAAGTTGATTGGAGGAACGAGGTTAGCTATCGGACTGGTTTTCGGGTGAATGTTGACCGGTTTGAGTGGCTGTGTTACTTGCATTGGATGTGCTCTTGATGCCGTAGCTTCAGAGTGAATCGGTGAGAATGTCTGCTTCCTTGGCGGCTTTTGAGCGTCCCAGAGCTGGGGCTTCGAATACGGTGAGTTTGTTTTGGATTTGAAGTATGCCGAGAGTTGATTTAGAATGCTTTTGTTTTTATACAAAAAATTATTTACTCTCTATGTTTGGAAATGCTTTTGTTAGTTTCGGAAAAACGTACGAGGAGGATTTTAGGTCCAATCATGTAGAATTAATGGTTTTCGGCGCATACTATATTAAGTCCGGAATCGTAGCAAGTGTAGGAACTCAACCATTTAGTTTCTAAACTAAATGATCGTAGTACGAATACTTAGATCGAATTAGGATTACTGTAGTGAAATTTGAACTAAATTTCTTTTGTTTCTTTGCCTAATAGTTGTAGGCTGTCAAAAAATGCCTTCAATTCTTTGATCAATACATCTCCACAGTTTGATATTGTGTTTCTATTCAACGTATCGTACAAATCTTGATACACTAAAAAAGAAACCATCAACAGTAACTTGATCAATATTTGGGTTTGAGTAAGCGATCGAGATGTATGGATCCATGGGCCTATGTGTCTATGTAGATCCTGTTCATGGATTAATGAAAATGTGCAAAAGCTCTATTTGCCTCTGCCATTCTATGAGTCTCTTCTTTTTTACTATCGCATTGCCACTCCTTTTGTCAGCATCCACTAATTCGGAACTTAATTTGAAAGCCATATTTTGATCCGGACGTTTTCGGGATACCCCTAATAACCAACGAATGGCCAGTGCTTTTGCTTGTGTGGATCAACTTATCAATATTTGGGTTTGAGTAAGGAGTTCAAACGACACCCATTTGCTTGGAACTGATTGTTCACTTAACCGATTGAAGTTTCCATCCTCAATTCATAATTTTGAAGATGTATTTGTCTCCTTTCCCCCTTTATTTCCTTTGAACGAGTTGGCTATGGCTTCTTCAGCCCTATACATGGCCTCATAAACATGATTCTACTCTCATATTCATGTGGCTACGAACTTTCCTCCCATAGTTGACATTCATTTTGCTTAGTATTATCTGAGCAAGTATGTTTTGGCTTCTAATGGTCTGAGATTTCACATCTCAAGCTCAAGCTGCCCCTGATTTACATTAGAAAAGGAATTTATGATTGGGAGATCCAGGAGTGAGCTTCTCTATCTAATCCGTTTGAGGGTTTCTTTAAAGCCTTTGACCATATTGCAGAGTGCAGAGAGTTGGCAGCGGGAGTAAGGTTATTTATTTGGACATGAACTGAGGTTTCATTGAGAAAAATGAATGAATACAATGGACATACAAAAACTACAGCCTTGCACAAGGAGCCAAACTAAAACGAAGAGCTCCAATCTTTTATCCTGCTTTGAAAGACAAGGCACATACTTGTTCTATACCAAGTTTCGAAGTTCATTATGCCAATTGAAGTGAGAACTTTCCTTTGAACTATCTTTAGAGTCTTTTATGACTCTTCCAGCAAACTATTTTGCTCTATATTAGGGTGGCAGGTACCTGAAGTATTTCGTCATGAAACTTTTGTAGGAATTATATATTGTATTTCTGGCTGCCTTTCACGTGAGATGGTTTGTTCCAGAGAAAGTTGGAGATTTTTTTTGTCTTGAATGCTCATCGATCATGCCCATAACTCCAAAAGAAATCCTATAAGTTTATGGGTGAAAATTGTTGCAGCCTCGTTTTAGGCTATTGGGATACAAAGATTTTTTGGGGTTTTCCTCACCCTTATAAGTGGGGGGGAAATCTTGCATTTTCGTATTATGTGGTGATGGTCTCTCTGGAAGATTTGTTTTTTTTTTTTTTTTTTTCATTTTTTGGTGAAGGGTCAAAAGATGAAAAAGAAATTTTCTACACAGAGAGGAGGTTAAGAATCTTCCACAACATTCTTCAATTCGATCTGAATTCAAATTATTTCCCCCAAGGATTAGATAAAATGAAGAATCAGGCCTTTTCTTTTTCTAGTACAGGATAAAGGATAGGCTGCCACCTAATATATATGATAATAAAAAATAAAAAACAATATATTTAAAATTGGGGATTGGGGATTGGAGATCGAAACCTACCGTCACTGTTCCAAGGCAAAAACACTTGTTTGAGATTTGAATCACTCCACAAGCAAGATTGGTCAAGTCAAGCTTGAGTGATTCTAAGCATGCGACCTAAGCTACCTAGAATTACAAAGACATTTGCATTTGGCTAAAAAAAGTAGGAAGACTCTTTTTACTATATTTTTCATGTCTCCCTTACAAAAATAACATACATGCTTTATCTAGCCTCAAAAGAAAACCTTTGACATTCCACGAGGCATTTCAAGAGTTGTAACTTTCATACTTTATGACCATAATTAGTCACTATGTAAATGTAATCTTAAAATAAAAGAAAGTCTTAAAATACATCAATGAAATACCATAACTCTAGATTACCATCCACCCAAAATTTGTAACCATCCAAAAAAAAAAAAAAAAAAAAAAAACTTAATTCTTTNACATGAATTGCAACTTGATTTATCTTGTGGTAATTTGAACAACATCTTTTTTTTGCATCTTCTTTCAATTTCATGTTGCATGATTAAGATGTCTTGGTTCATATCAAACTTCCCTGCTTTAAAGTGGGTTGGTATCTTTTCATGTCCTACGTCCTTTGAACTCGTCTTAGCAATAGGTCACATTCCTTTTTTTTTTTTTTGGGTAAGAAATTGAGCTTCCATCGAGTAAAATGAAAGAATGTATAAGGGCATACTAAAGAACTAGCCTATAAAAGGTGTCTCGACAATAGGTGATATTTCTAATTAAAACGAAGAGATGAATGAGCTGGACACAAGAATAGCCAAACCTATATCACATCTATTTGAGTCTCACTTTCGATATGATTTGACCTATTGGAAATTGGAACAACCTCTTTCAAACTCATAAGAAGCAGTGAACTAATGGTCATTTTTAAAAAAAATTAATTGAGAAACCAAGCCTTCATCATTAGGAAAAATGAAAGAATATAGAAGTGCATACAAAAAACTGCCCCACAAAAAGGAGTCCTAATATTTACTAAGAAAACAACTTCAATCGAGGAGAATGCGACCTAATTGATAATTAAAAAGAAGAGATAGAAAGCTTGCAATGAGGCAATAAATTAATAACCATTGGCTTCTTTCCTAAGGCTTCGCTTACGAGCTGTTGTGTAGACTTTTTTTTTCACTTTCATCTAGGTTGAGCTTTTTGGAAAGAAATACAGCCTTTTGGTACTGCCAGATGGCCTTTGAGCTTTTCAATGCACAATAACTGATAGCATTGTACTTGTGAAACACCTGATAAAAAATCATTTAATCATGTGAAAGATGCAGCTTCATGCTTGAGGAATATTTTTCTTTCGATTTATTGATTCAGTGCCCTGCATTTGGTGTAATTTAGCACTCATTATTCAGCTTGATTTCTTCAGGTTTTCAAGAGTGGCCCGCTTTTCATATCATCCAAAGGTTGGGCTCCTTTCCTTCCTCTTTGTCACTTTAAATTTTTAGCTTCAGTAGGGCTTCTCGAGAGTTTATTATAATTATGTACAGGACTTGTTTGTCAAGTATACATTTAAGCGACTACTTAAGACATTTTTTCTTTGTGCAACGTTGTAAACGAAGTTATATCATGAATTAAAATTTTAGTTCAGAAGGCTAATGGAGTCTTTCTAAGTAATACATATGTTTCTTGTTTCATGTAGAACTTTTTTTTTGTTAAACATATAGTCAGACTTTAGGATTAATTTGTTAGGCTGTTAACTATGACTATCCCTTATTAGTATTGGCTATACCTTTTTTTTTTTTTTTGATAAGAAACATGAATTTCATTATCAAAGAAAGGAATACAAAAGGGTAGATGAGTGGTCCGCATCAAGCCGAGGGGATTACAAAAAGACTTCCCAATTGGGAAAAATATGAACTTATTTTTGCATATTTCATATGAAGACCTCTGGATGGGTTATAGTTCTCAATATCTTATTCTTAGTTGACTCGAGTTTCCCTCCCGGCTGTAGTAAACAAAAG
This sequence comes from Cucurbita moschata, assembly GCF_002738365.1. Taxonomy (NCBI): domain Eukaryota; kingdom Viridiplantae; phylum Streptophyta; class Magnoliopsida; order Cucurbitales; family Cucurbitaceae; genus Cucurbita; species Cucurbita moschata. The sequence continues at coordinate 2,176,528 of NW_019268541.1, forward strand.
GGTTGTAATATTTATCTATTATGGACCTCCTCGGTGAAATAATCTATGCAGTCCTTCACTTATTCTTTGATTTTTTTTTTTCAATTTTCCTCCAGTACCTATGATGCTAAACTTAACTTGCTTATTTATTTCTCTTGGAAAGGGTTTTACATCAATCTCAGTGTTTTTGCTAATGTTCCATCGCTACAAAATTTGTGCAGGACTTGGCTGGAAATCTTGGAAGAAGCGCTGGTTCATCCTTACACGCACTTCCCTAGTTTTCTTTAAAAATGATCCTGTTAGTATAGTTAAAATTTCCTCGTTCTTTCTTTCTTCCTTGTTTTTAGTTTTATTTATTGTTTTGGTATTTGGATGATCCTGTTATGACTTGTTTCCTTTCCATCCAATCCATTTTGGATGATCTTGGTATGACATATTTTGGATTAGAGAAACGTTATGAATTATTTTGGATGATCACATAATAATTTCATAAAGTTTGTATGCCAGTTTGTAAAGTAGAGATTTTTGTTCGATCAGTTTGGTTGGGCTAGAGAATTTAGATGGCCAGTTCCTTAAGCTAGAGATTTCTCTTTGTGTTGGTAGTTATTATCTTGAGCTGGATGATTGAAAGGGCAATGTGGTTGACGTGTTGCAAATCTTTAAATTCAAGCGATGGAGGGGGAGTTGGGCAAGTCTGGTTAGGTGGAGTGTTTAGGTTTAAAGCTGAATTCGCTGATATTGTCAAAAAGGAAACAGTCGGTTGGATACAAAAGGCTAGGGTGGATTGGGCTAGGGAGGAGCCTGTAACATGATATATATTTTTTTCACAGTGAGAGGAGTAAGAATTTCATTAGTTCTATTGAGTATGAGGCTGGGATTGTGCTGAAAAAGGATAAGGATAGGGGAGATTCTATTGTTCTTCTCTTCGTTTTTTTAGCCCTTTGGTAGGACCCCAACCTTTTGTGGAAGGTGTGGACTAGTTCCCTATCTCCTTAGAGGACAAAGTTTTTCTGGAAACCCCTTTCTTGATGGAGGAGATCAAAAGGGCTGTTCTTCGTTTTGATAAAAATTTGGCCTAGGGTCCCAATGGGTTTTCGATGACATTTTTTCAAGACAACTGGCAGCGGGTGAAAGATGACTCTCAGAAGGTGTTCAGGGATGGACTGATGAATCACAACTTTGTTGGAAATATGGCTCTGACGATTCTATCATGAAACCGGCACCTTATGACAAAAGGTTATCGTTTGTAAGTATGGACCTTTTCTCTGGGATGGACTGATGGTGGGGTCATGAGACCTCTAGGAATTCGTGTAAAGATATTTCGTCTGAGTTTCCTTTGTTTTCCCAATTTGTTCATTTGGTGGTGGGGGATGAGAAGATACTTGTTTTTGAGAGGATACGGGGTTGGGGGATAGACCCCTATGCTCTTTGCTTCACCGTTTATTTCAATTGTCTTCTTTCCCGTTTGATTTCGTCTATCCTTTCCGTTGCGGAGTCTCAACTGTCTCCTTTTGTGGGCTTCTGTCGTCTGTTGACTAATAAGGAAACAACAAATGTCTTGGCATTGTTAGCTATGATTGGTGATTTTTGTTTTCGGCCCAATAAGGGGATACTCGTCTTTGGAGCCCTTCTTCACCCAAATGCTTTTCTTGTAGCTCTTTTTTCGTTTCTTATCTTGTCTTTCCCTGATGAACAATTCTAATTTTCCTCGGTGAGGAGGGTGAAGATTCCAAAGAAGGTTAAATTTTTATGTGGTAGGTTTTGCACGGAAGAGATAAGAGGCTCTTGGCCATAGGTCCTTTTTGGTTGGGCCGCATTGTTGTATTCTTTATAGGAGGGAAACTGAGAACCTCGACCATACCTTCTGGAGTTGTGAGTTTTCTTGGATAGTTTGGAGTGGGCTATCAAGGAGTTTGGCTTCAACTTCGTCAATTCTTAGGCTGCAGAGAGGCAATTGAGAAGTTCCTCCACCATTCTCCTTTTTAGGAGAGAGGGCTGTTTTTGTGGATGAATGTTTATTTTGTAGCATCTCCCCCATTCTTGTTCAGGTTATTTGTTTTCCAATGAAGTAAATGTTCATTGACTGCTACTATAAATGTGGATTCTTATATACCTTCCATTCACTTGTCAACTGTATTAACTTTGATGTTTCTCATTAAAAAACCTGTATTAACTTCAAATTTGGATGGGATGTAGCATGATTGATTTATATCAACTGAGATATCTTTCTTGTCTTGTATTTAGAGTGCACTTCCTCAAAGAGGGGGTGAAGTAAATCTTACTTTGGGGGGCATAGACTTGAATAATTCAGGGAGGTAAGTTGTTCTTAATGTGAATGTGAATTTTTAATTTCTTTTTTCCTATTATTGAACCTAAGCATGCAACTTTATTCATGTAGTGTGGTTGTTAGAGAGGATAAGAAGCTCTTGACTGTATTGTTTCCTGACGGTCGTGATGGACGAGCTTTCACTCTCAAGGTACTCTAATTAGGCCATATCATATGTGTAAATAATATTTTGTTTCTTTAACTTTTTATTAATCTGATCCTTCTGTTCCTGTGCCTCATGATAAAAAGGCCGAGACCTCAGATGATCTGTTTGAATGGAAAACGGCCCTCGAACAAGCCCTTTCACAGGCACCAAGTGCTGCCCTTGTCATGGGACATAATGGGATTTTTCGGAGTGACACTAATGAAAAAATTGACAGCTCTTTCCATCCATGTTTGTATTCTGCTATCATTTTGCAATGACTTGTTCATTACGACGTTTTATTCCTTTTTGAATGCTTGGATTATGCGTGGCCTACTCGCTTGCTTAATCCATCAATGTTCCACTAATTATATCCAGGGAGAGATAAGCGTCCTGTTAAATCTTTGGTGGTGGGAAGACCTATTTTACTTGCACTGGAAGATATTGACGGAGGTCCATCCTTCCTTGAGAAAGCACTTCGGTTTCTTGAAACATTCAGTAAGAGGTTATTTTGAAATTATGATGAAATTAGTGCTATTCTCACTTCGTGCCTTTGAATTTCTGTTTCTTATTTTGTAGATCTGTTATATGAGGTCATTACTAATTCAAACTTTCTTTTATCCATGTTTTAGTTGTTCTTTTTTCTGATTATTAACAGTGATGGTTTGATTTTTAATACTCTTTCATCTCAAATGCTTCAAGAAAGCGTGCTTTGGTGCTATAATTTTGTGTCCATCTAATATTGAGATTGAGCTATACAGCTATTTGGACAATTTTATTGCTTTTGGCGAATGGGACTAGAAAAATACCCTAACCCCGAATGACAAAATTCAGAATTGACTCCAAAATCATCGTCTCCAACCAAAATTTTGTATTCTATTCGACACCAACGGTGAAAGTGCTGAACATATCATCCTGAAAAGCTATTTCACTTTTAATTTTATCTTTTCTCATCTTACCTTATAGGAAGCATTATATTAAATAGTACTCTGAACCATCTCCCATGCACCCACCCTTTGCACCCTGGAATATCTTCCTGTGTTGTTGAGCTGAGCTCCAAAAAATGGTAAAGAAATTGGCCTGTCGCAAAAGCTTCCCAATCTTACATAAATGGTAGTGTAGAAACTCTTCAATCGAATTACTACATGAGGAACCCAAATCATTCCAAAGGAACTCCGAAAAAACTCCCAAATCATTCCATGGGAACTCTGATAGCTCAACGAAGCATTCACTGCAAATGAACATCTGAGAAAATCTGAATGGGATCCCCTGTGGCCTATTTGTGCAGAACACGCCAATGAGGGCTGAGCACCAAAGAACCTATGAAAAAATCAGAGGTGGCAACCCCCCGGGAAGAAATATGAGAAGAGAGTCAATGCAATAATTAATAGTATGAGAGTTAGGGAATGAGATACACAGAGATCATGTCCTTAAATTGAAGCTTAAAAAACTTTCCTTCATGTAAAGAGATATTCTTGGCTGATTCTGATGCAAATGATATGCAAACTTGGTATTCACTTTTTATATTGTTAAATCAACTTTATTTCTTTGAACTTCTCTTTAGGCACCAAGGTAGAAGGGATTTTGCGGCAGTCTGCAGATGTTGAAGAGGTAGACCGTAGAGTTCAGGAATATGAACAAGGTATTATTTAAAATTTTCTAATTAATGAGGGAACAAATAAGTAAACTAAAAATTATGTGGATGATCCATTTGCTATCAAATAGAAGCATCCCAAGTTGGAACACATGCCTTAATTTGATTTATTTCTTCTAGGCAAGACAGAGTTTGGTTCTGATGAGGATGCTCATGTCATTGGTGATTGTATTAAGGTACTTCCCTTTACTATATTGATGGTTACCTTGATATTTTATTTATATGTACAAGTTCTGCTTCTTAATGAGTAACTTGGAATGTAGCACATTCTAAGAGAGCTTCCCTCATCACCAGTTCCAGCTTCGTGCTGCACTGCATTGCTTGAGGCTTATAGTAAGTTCGCTAACCCCATTATAATTTTTTGAAACCCCTTACATGTGTGGAAAAGAAAATATTGTGGCACCAATCATACGTTGTGGATAGAATGTGAGAGAATTCGTCATTTAAAGTTGAGGATAATCTAACAAATCATCTTAGAATCAGGGATGATCACTTTTTGGCTTGTTTTGTTTAATAGAATGTAAATGGATTGGCATTGATCATTTGAATTATTGTTCCACTGTTTAAGAAATTGATCGAAAAGAGGTGCGGATTAATGCCATGCGATCATCTATATTGGAGACTTTTCCTGAACCAAACCGGCGTTTGTTACAAAGGTTAGTGATAATCTTTAGTTGCATTTCTTTCAAAGTAAATTTTTGTATCTTTTGTTTATCATATTCATTTAATCATATTGCAAAAAAGTACTTGTGAAGATAAGGCTTTCATTGCAAGGTCTATCAATTGGTCGATCGTCTTTTTCTCTTTGGTTATGTTAATCTTAATTTATAGTACGTCTCTTACGGGGAATTTGGTATGTAGTGATGAAAATTGGCAGTTTAAGAATAGAATAGAATAGTTGCTTTAAAAGACATTCATGTATTCAGTTTCTAAGACCTGAAGTGAATTTATGTTTCAGGTTGGTACGAATTTTTAGCTAATAGGTATTGTCTAAATATTTAAGTACTCTAGTAAATATATTATTTAGTAAGTGATCTCTCTCATGCCTCAACTCAAAATGTCTTCAATGCCTTTCTTACATTTTTCTGGCGCTCATCATCCTCATTAACATCTGTAATTTTGAATATTTATTTTTCATTTTCACTTGGTTCTGTTAAAGATCACTACATCCTCATCCTTTAAATAAGAGAACTTAAAGATCACAGTACTTGTAAACAGTTGATCTTATGTTGTGCATTCTAAAATGTAATAACATTATTGCATTTTATGATAGCTCTGTTGCACTTGCAGAGGAACCTGCCTTTGTAAGAATGATATTTCACTTACGGTTTGCCATTTGGTAGTTGTCATCCCGTTCCCTTTAATTTGAGATCAGTTTACATACGTGTCCTAATTAAGTAATTTTTTAATTTCATTTTTTTCTTAATCAAAGCTTATTTTTCCATTAAAATTTAGTTATTTACTTTTATAACTGTAAGCTTTCTGTATTCTTGGTACTTTGGTATGCTAGCTTGAATTTTCTGTCTTTAAATACTGTCGCAAATTTCGGAACTTTCTATCATCGTTGCATTTTTTTAATAATAAACATATCATTCTTGCATTTCCCAATATGTCAATTTGATTTTTCATTCTCTTTCTAGAGTTTTAAAGATGATGCATACCATCTCTTCTCATGCTCACGAGAATCGGATGACTCCATCTGCTGTTGCTGCTTGCATGGCACCTTTGCTGTTACGACCTTTATTAGCTGGCGAATGTGAGTTGGAAGATGAGTTTGATGTAAGTGGTGATAACTCTGCACAGCTGCTTGCCGCTGCCAATGCAGCTAATAATGCTCAAGCAATTGTTACAACTCTTCTGGAGGAGTTTGAGAATATTTTTGATGTAAGTACTTGCCTTTTAAGCATTTTCTTAGTGTTTACTAGAAGGCTGCAGTTTGGTTTTTGAAAGATTAAATGGTAACTTGGTCCCTTAACGAGCTTCAAGCTCTTCATATAAAATGATTTCAACCAAGTTGGAAGATGATATCCACCTTTTTTTCGCCTTCCCTTTTTGCATCCTCCTTTTTTGTTTCAGGGTAGGGCTGTATTTCCCGGTTGTATCTCCTTTCATATAAAGTTTCTCATTAAAAAAATCTTCAACACAGAATCTTTTTGTTATGCTTGAGGAAAAACATAGTAGTGGTCGGGTAACAATATTGACAAACACAGTCTAATTACTTAATAATTGCATTTCAATTTTTTTTCTATCATTATGATTCTCTTTTGTTTTTTTGTGATATCTTCCAGGATGAGAATCTACACAGATGCTCAATTTCAGCAGATTCTCAGATTGAAAATAGTGGAAGTGATGATTCCACTGATGATGAAAATCTTGATGTGAAAGGAAATGGCTATCACAATGTGGAAAATGGGGTTGATCCAGACACAGATGATGATCCTGAGCGTGTACTCAGTGGAAAATTGAGTGAAAGTAGTGGCTATGCTGGAAGTGATCTTTATGACTATAAGGTTCCCTGTCTCCTGATTCTTAATTTTTGAAACACTGCATTTTTTGTTGGTTAACTTTTCCTTAATTTTTCTGTCTTTATCTTCTTTATTAAAAACAGAGGCATATCATTGATCTTATAAAGGGTTATAAAAATAGAACCAAGGGAAATACGAAATCTCCTTGGTCTGGAGGCAGGATTCATAGGAAGGACGATATGCTAAATTGATAAAAAAAAAAAGTTTACTTGAAATTAAAAGCATTTGCTATTACAGTTGCAATCAACTATTGTAATTTCTAATTTTTTCATGGTTGGATTTCTGACCTTCAAATTCTTCGTTGTTTTGTTTTTTCTTTTCCCCTTTTTTTACTAAATTGTTTTTTAAATCTGTTTTGGAAGTTAATGTTCTTTTTGTTTCCTATAAAAGAACGATGGAAAATACATGCAGCAGAAGAGAACTAAACTCTTACTATAATCAACAAGCTTATTGGTGAATCTCCCAAAGCGTAATTTGAAGAATAGTTTTCTTGTGTAGAGGGATTCTTATTGAACTCTTTTTGTCGATAATTTATTAGTAGCTCTATGGCCTTGAATAATGTAAGATCTTGATAATGTTGCATATTCTCAAGTTAATTTTCTGCTTCGGTTCCATCCAGAAATGCATGTAACCTTCTCTAGTGAAAGACCTGGATAAGTCATGGTGCTTATCATCCATTAATATTAAGTTGAGTCAACACAGACATAAAATCGATAGAACTTTGTGCTGTTCCTCATCAGGACTATTTGTTTCTCTTCCTTGAATAATTTCCTTGTTAACCAATGAAATGTTAATGAACATGCACAAATTTCTGTATATGAACAGCCTTTTGGAGGTGATGACTCGGATGTTGGATCCCCACGAGAAAATCATGATTTAGCTCAGAGTTCAAATTCATGTCTTGATCTTCATAAGAACTCCGACACCAATGTTCAACCGATTGCGGACCAAAGCAAACAAAAGAAAGGAAATGTGAGCACTCTGACTGAGATGGAAACTCCAAATATCTCGCCTGCTGGTGAATCTTACCGATCAATGGGAGAGATCTTAAATTCAATGGATCCAGGAAATGAGTCAAGTTCTGGGAAGCAAGTTGGTAAAGTTTCAAGCTCTAATATTAATGCTAAGAGAACAACTTTCTGGGGAAGGAGCAATGTAAGTTTTCATTTTTTTTAGTTGAAGAATATTAGAGTAGAAGAAGTGAAATTATTCTCTCCTTTTACTGTCTTAAACTTTTTGCAAGAACATGTGCGTAAATACTGTAAAAGCCTCCTTTTCCTTTCCGATCACATCTCTCATGAAACGATCCCATATTATTAAGTCAACACTAATAGGAAACACAAGAAGCATAAAAATTGCAAAGGTCTTCCACTGGCTTGAATGAAGGGTAGCTCATGAAAAGGTGGTGCTAATATCTTAGTCTTTTAATGAAGCACAAACCATCTGACCCTTCGAGCACGCGCCATAACAATACCGCATGATATATGTGTTTGAACTGTCTTTAATCGTTGTCAAAAGAAAAAAAGACAACCTTTTTGGTCAAATTATGCTTCTGGATGACCTTATCCACTTCTTTGAGGACAATTAGAGTCCGAAATGCTCAAGGAGGTCAGGACACAATAAAAACTAACAGCCATATGGAACGTGATAATTGACTAGCAGTGATAGCCACTTCCCCATCATCTGTGGAGTTGAGGATTTCGGGAATTTGGCATACAAATGCTGAGGTCTTAGGTTAGAATCTCTCTTTGTGTTTCTTGAGATCTAATGAGTAGACATGTGGGGTATCCTTAGACGATTAGGATTAGTTGAGGTGCTGCTGTGCACCTAGAGCTACTCTTTTAACAAAACAAATAAACAGGTGTTATTCCTTCAGTTTTCTTGATAAAAGCTTGATTTCTCATAAAAAAGAAAGAAAGAAAAATAGAAGCAAACCAATCAATTTTACTGCTACAACAAGATTATTTGTTATGCTTTCTTTTTATCACTGATACAGACAATCTTATAAAAAATGATCACTGATACAGACAATCTTATAAAAAATGATCACTGATACTGACAAGTGATATTAATGCAGGCACTCTTGTGCAGTAGTCTGCACCTTAAAATGTTTGCTTGGTTCATTAAATTAAAACTTGTTCTTGATTTTATTTGTTGCAGGCAAGAAAGACACCCTCTATTGAGTCAGTAGATTCTTCCGGAGAAGAAGAGTAAGATGTTCATTGGCTTTTTGCTTAATATACGAAATCTGTCTGCATGTTGTGATTTTTATGAGCTCAATTTGAACACAGACGTGCTTATTAGCTCATTCATGTTTCTTGTCAAAAAGAGGGAAAAAAATCTATTCAGAAAAGGTTCAAATTCTGTTATAGTCATGGAAGACATGAGGATTGGCATGGCAAAGGTGCTTATAACTTGTTTTGCAATTTCCACGTTTTGGACATTTGATTGAAATGAAACAGAAAAAATCATTAGAGGACAAAATTTCACACACAGAGTAACTGGAATAGAATAATTACGTTCTAATTTTATTTTTTTTGGATGTATGACCCTTCGTTGGGAAAAGGGATGTCTTGTCCAATCGTTCCCAAGGTTGTTGTGTTGGTTGGCTTCTTTCTTGAATGAGATACATTGATCATTTCCTTATCAAATAAAAAAAAAAAATCTTTTTGTTTGTATACCTTTTCCTGTTAGGGTAGTTCTGAGTTGGACATTGGTCACTTTTGGACGCTTATTAAATGATATATATAAATCTTTGAAGGACCAATGTACAACTCAAGAACTAAATGATATATATAAATCTTTGAAGGAACCAAGAACGCAAAAGCCCTATTATGGAAAAACCTCATCATGACTTTCTTTTGGAATATCTAGAAAGAAAGAAATTAAAGAATATTTGCAGAAAAGATCCAGACCTACACAAAACTTTTCGACAATGTTGTTTACCAAGCTATATCTTGGTGTAAACTGTCTAATATTTTTACTTCGTATAGTTATACCTCTCTCATTGCAAATTGGGAAGGTCTTTTGTAAACACCATGGATTATACATCCTAATCCCTCTTGTAAATTTCAATCATCAATGAAATTGTCTCTTATATAAAAATAAAAAAATAAAAAATCCTTGAAGGAAGACAATTGGACAATTGAAGTTACTGAATCAAAATTTCTTTTATACTTTTGGGGTTCTTATCAAGAAACATCGGATACTTTTTGTTGGTTCCATGGGTCTTTTTCTCCCCTCCCAGTGCTGCTTCACCATGAACTGGTCTTTTCCCTAAAGACAAATTTCAATTATTTTGTAGACTTGCTATTCAGAGGCTTGAGATGACAAAAAATGACTTGCAACAGAGGATTGCCAAGGAGGTAGTCAACCTTCCCAACTTTGCTATTCGAAGAACCGGTATGTGATTATAGTATTTACGGAATATCCATATTGTGTAGGCTAGAGGAAATGCAATTTTACAAGCCAGCTTGGAAAGAAGGAAACAAGCTTTGCATGAGCGGCGGTTGGCACTTGAACAAGATGTACGTTTCTGGGATGGTGAATGCTTGTGGTTTATTTTTCTAGTAAATCTTTGGCATAATTAAGCCGCAAAATTTAATACTATAACACCGGTCTTTCAATTTTAATAAAAAAATGTTCATAACTATTAGTTTCTGAGATTTGGTTTGATGACGGGAGTGGCCTTGGAAGTTATTTATGTAGATATAGTATAGTTTTCTCATTTTGTTCCTCATTCTCTTGTTCTTTTTTTTTTTTTTTTTTTTCCCCAGA
>NW_019268541.1:2187596-2201603 GCF_002738365.1 Cucurbita moschata
TTTTTTTTTTTTTTTTTTTTTGTCCCAACAAGCAGTTAAACTTTTCATCTAAGATGCTTTGTGCATTTAAATGCATATTCGTTTTCTTAAATACGTTTCTTAGCATGTGAATGATCATGTAGGTTTTAAGATTGCAAGAGCAATTGCAAGCAGAAAGAGATCTTAGAGCTGCTTTGGAAGTTGGCCTAAGCATGTCTTCAGGACAACTTAATAATTCGCGTGGCATGGATTCAAAGGTTTGTCTGCATGTTTTGGCATTTACTTTTTCTTTCACCTCCATTAGTTTTATTCATTCTTATGAGGCATGATTTTGCTGGTGTGAAGACGAGGGCCGAGCTTGAGGAGATTGCTCTTGCTGAAGCAGATGTGGCTCGGTTAAAGCAGAAAGTTGCTGAACTCCACCACCAGTTGAATCAGCAACGACAACACAACTATGGTTCTCTATCTGAGGCATGTGACCGATATCAACATGTTCAGAATCATGGTTCTCAACTGTGAGTTCCTGATATTATGTTTTGCTCACATTTCTTATTAACTTTTTAGAAGAGTATATGTGTCTTTAAATACCTATTAGGCGACAATACAAAAAAAAATTAATTTAACGAAATCTCTAGGTACCAATACAGAAAAAATAAATCTAACTAAATTCCTCGATATTAGCTAACAATACAGGAAAATAGGGAGGTCATATCATTCCTTAATTAAGGTTAGAGTTTACACCAATATAATTAAGGTCATTCGTTCAACAGTTACCTTGTTGGTTTGTTAGTTTGAAGGTCCTAAGGTTATTAGACTATGGTTAAATCTCTGGTTGGTTTTTGGCATCTTGGAGGATTTTTTTTTTTTTTTTTAAATTTTTTAATGATAAATCAGATTGAGGGAAAGAAATGAAAGAATACAGAGGAGTACAAAAGAAAAGCGTACACGGAGCGGCTCAAATTATGAGATAAGACCTTATGGTTATTTACAAAATAACTTCATAACCAAAGCCCAAAGAGGAATATGGAATGTAACAAGGGACCTAACATCACTTGGAGAGCTCTCCAACTATCTAAAGATCCAATTATTTCTTTTGAGTCCCAAAACCTCACAAAATAACATTCAGCCTTCCACAAAAAAACTCATTCTCACGAAAGGGCAGTTGGAAAAGAAACTCCTTGATTGTCTCTCTACAACGGTGAGAACTAGTAAAGCAAGAGCTAAACACCTCAAAGAAATTTCACAGTTTTCTTGTAAAACCACATCTCTAATGAATATGATTGAAATTCTCTGCCACACTCCTGCAAACAATAAAGCAGTTTACCAAATTGGACACCCTACTTGAAACCCGATCCAAGGTGTTCGCTCTTCTGTGCATTACCTGCCGCACGAAGATCTTAACCTTATTTAAAATTTCACCTTCCACTCTAAGGATAAGATACAAACCGTTGCAGGGAAGGACTAACCATATACCAAAAAGAAGGTGTAGGAAAGCCTTTTGACTCTGGGGGCTAAAGTAAACCTCTCCCATCAAAGTTAAAAGAGCCATGACATCTGTTGTATTTTTTTTGGGCAATGGATGGTGTATCCCTAACGAAGGAGAGAGACATCGAGTTCTCAAAATAAGAAAAGATTGTAGCCATTAAATGATTTCTCAAAGAGGATAATTGATATAGTGAGGAAACTCGGAGCAAAGAGAATTGTTGTCCAATCACATATCCTCCCAAAAGTAAATATCCCTTCCACCCCCCTCCACACAGTGAACGAATTGAGAAAGAACAGGGAGTTCAACAGAAATGTCTTTCCATGGGTTTTTGGAAGTGCCTTTAACCCCCTTTAGAGTTCACTCAAACATAAGTTGTCAGATTCATGATGGCTTAGATGCCACTCCCACCTCACAAGGAGACTCCCCACAAGCTTCTCTATGGCTTGCTAATCGCACTAAGAACTATAAACAGGGACATAAATAGATTGGCATGTCAAGAAGAAACTTTTCTTCCAGGAAGCAGGCCTCTTTCGAATTTCTCTTATGATAGAGTCCCAAAATGCTAGGCTCCTAAATTATGTCCACGAGGTAAACCTAAATAGGAAGAGAAGGCTCCCACCTCACAGCCTACTACAGCTGCCCACCTGCTCAGCTTGATAGGATCACTATTCAAACCTAAAATCTAACTCATGCCTCTATTAATCTTATGACACAAGATTGCCTTAAAAATAATAATCTTTGATTTAGATTGAGAAATGACTCCTTGAGGAAAAAAAAATAGTATCATCAACGAATAGGAGATGTGTGAGATCCCATCTCGGTTGGAGAGGAGAACGAAGTATTCCTTATAAGAGTGTGAAAACCTCTCTCTAGTAGACGCGTTTTAAAATTGTGAAGGTGACGACAATACGTAATGAGCCAAAGTTGTAGGTAGTTGAAATGTGGGCTTGTTTTTTTGTATGCGCTTATATATTCTGTCATTTTTTTCAATGAATTTTTCAATGAAAGCTATAGTCTTACCATATATGTATTTGTGTGTATGGCATTGAGTGCTTTGATAAATAGTGTTGCTTTTTCACTGAAAGTTCTACTTTTCTCCTCAATATTCTTACTTCTTTCAGGAGATTTCTTCAGCAAGATTTTGATTCGACCCTTGCTTTTGTTAATCATGAAAGAAAACAAAGGAATGAGGTATGCTAACTTTGGTGGCTGGTTGTATAGCTTTATCACTAGGCAGATACGTAATAGATAGGATATATAATATTTCCATTTCTGACTTCCACTTGGAGTAGGATGCTCTAATTTATCTGCAACTTAACAATTCATTTTTCATTTTATTTTGACCTTCCTCGTCTTGTAAATTAAACTGAAATCTGTTTCTATTTTTGGTTCAGGAGGGTTCCATGGGAAGTGATTGGAGAAATATCAAAGGACAAGTATTAGGATCTGCAAACAGTAATAAGCCAACTCCACGGAAACTATTTATGGATTCGATAAGTCCAAGTGACTCGAAAAGTACCGAGGTTTCAACTAGCATGTCTGTGGATGAACTCGCTGTTGATTCTGCTTCTTTGCCTTCTACTTCCAAAGCAGGAGAGGTGAATACACCCATTTCTTAAAACTTAAATCTGAATGTCTGAGGTCTAGAACATCTTTTACATTGAAACTTAAAAATCTGTTCCCAGGTTTTGGATTACACGAGACACTCGACCGTGCCTTCCTCAACATTGGTAGAATTAACGACACGGCTCGATTTCTTCAAGGAGAGACGTTCTCAGTTGATGGAGCAGCTCCATAATCTTGATTTAAATTATGGTGCATCATCCTCACAAGACTTCATCTATAAGCAGCCACCATCTCCGCCGTGGAAATAACAAACACTGAGCAGGCAAGTCTATATCCATAATTAGTTCCAATCATCCATTTCTTGTATATCCTTCTCTTACACGTATATTAAGCAAGTTTATTATTGTGTGTGCCTTTCTAATATTTAAGTTTGGTCTTTCATGGGAATGTCATCTTTAATTTCCTTTCTTCCTCCCTTTTTTCCCTTCTCCACGAGGACTTTAGTTGGTTTTGTATCCTACTTCACTTATTTTGTTTTGATTTTATTGAGGATTAGACTAAGCAAAGGTGGCTCGTGTTGTAACAATAGTAGTTTAAGGCCTTGTCATTGATCATACACAATATATATTTAGTTCCAGAGATTGGAAATTTTATCCCTTTTTGAGTGTTTAAGGAAAATCTTCCATTTTCCATAACATTGATGAGTGTTCCAACTTTTTTATTGTTCTTGTAAACGTTTAATATTTTAGTTATGGGTGTCAGTTTGAGTATAGTTTAGTAGACAAGGTAATAACTATTTCATAAGGTTGATAGTTCGATCCTTCACCTCTACAGAAGAAAAAAAAAGTCGTAGAGTATGACTTCAAATTTATCTTGTTTGGCTTGAAACGTCAACAAAAGTACACTTCAGATAGAAAATGACGAACATTCTTTAATTTTTTATTTTTTATATAATTATAATTTATGGGGATTTGAACTTATTGCTCTTAATGATTTAGAGGTTATTTATGATGTGACTAATTAAGTTGTGCTTTAATTGTAATATGCTCCTGTTTATACTCAATCTTAATTATTGTATACACTCATGCCATCGTGATTATTATCAGGTTAATAAGGCAACTTTTTATGAAAGAACTGTTAGAAGACGTTTTGATTAGTGGAGTCATGCATAAACGTACAACATTCATATTTGGAGTTTGTGTTTGTGTAATAAATAAATATCGAAATAATAAAAGCTTATTTATGCTAAGTTATTATAAGAAAAGTAGAATTTATTTAAAAAATTAATTTAATTAAATTAAATTTTTTTTTTATAATTTTCAAACATATATATCTTTACATAAATGAAAGGGAAATTCCTTTTGATCTCCTAAATGAATAAAGATTACATAAGCAATTATGTCACATATACCAATAGAAAACCCAATACTATGCTTCATTGGATGTGAATATATAATTAAATAAAGCATAATTTAAGTGATCAAAGTTACCCACAAATAAAGGAAGATTCAAATCTATAAAGTTTGTTAATTTTGTTAAACAATTCGGTAAAAAAAATAAAATAAAATAAAAGGAAGATTTAAATCTATAAGATTTCTAAATTTGTTAAAAAGATATTAATTTTGTATTAAAATAAAATATTCTTTGAGAATTTACCAGAAAATTTTAATTTCTCAATAATTTTCTCAATTAAATACTTTATAAAAAGATTAAATTTGAAATAAATAGAGAAAAAAAAAATCTAAACAAAATAAAAATCAAAAGTTATAATAATAATAATAATAATAATAATAAAAAAGCAATCTTAAATAAAATATATTTAAATCATATCTATGTTTGTTTGACATCATTAAATTTACTATCAAAGTGTTCCGTTACTTGTCTATATGTTTTCAATGCAATTAACATGTATAATGTTTTTTTTTCCAATTATTTTTAACTTATTTTTCATCCTTATTTTATGAAAGTATTTTCTTTTAAAATGTTATGAGATTCAATCATACTTTAAGAATGTTTGTAAAGTTTCATTTTCATACGGCTAATTTGTTGATGATATCACGAACAAAAAAAATTAAAAAAAAAATCTAAAAAGAAATGTTGGAGAAAACGGCGTCGTTGGAGGGGAGGTAGCTGGTTGAAGAAAAATAGGTGGTGACGGCAAACAAAGAAAACGACGAAATCACATTGAAAAAGAAGAGAGAATGAAAACACACAGAGAAAAGGGAAAGAACGAAAATTGGTAAAATCCCCAAAAACCAAAACCAAATCTCATCCTCTTCAAACCAACCCCCTTTCTCCTCCTCTCTTCCAATCCTAAATCCTCCATTCGCTTCTTCTTCCTCCTGGATCCGATCGCGCCCCTCAGGTACTCTTCAAATTCTTTACAATGCTGCTTTCCTTTTGTTTTTCTTGATTTCCGTCCTTTTCTTTTGCCGGATTTTCTTTTATCTTCTCGGTTTGGGATTTTGGAGCTGATTGATTCTCATCGCGGAATTGTTCGTGGGTTTGCTAGATCTGGGTTTGTTTTCCCTTTTCACCGTTTTCCCATTTGTTTTTTTCGCGTCTTTGTTTTGTTTGACTTTTTTTTTTCTTCATTTGTCGTGCTCCCGAAGTCGAGGTTTCTTTGGGTGGTTGGGGTTGATGGATGTTTTCTGGGTTTTTATTTTCGTTTTCTTTTAGGCTCTTGGAATTGAAATCTGATTTGAGTCAAGCTGGAATTTGGAGGTCTACACGGCGCGATTTTACGTATTGTCTCATGATTTTTTGATGGGGAAAGTTTTACGTTGTTTGGGAATTTTAATTGGGTTTCTTTAGGGGCGTATGAATTTCTTTTTTGGTGTAGACGACTATCGGTCACTCAATCTTCTCGTTCCGGGGAATGGGAATTGAATATTTGGGTCTGTTAGGGTTTAGACCAATTAAATTTTGCATGGGTCTGCAAGGGTTTTGAATCTCAATTTCGATTCGACTCTCTATTTTGTGCATTTGCTTGGATTGATCGTTCTGTGTTTCGTTGACACCGTTGCTTTGTGGCTTCTCTTTGGAAGCAAGCCTTTGATTTGTTTTGAGCGTGTTAATAAGAATTCCATGTAGAGGTGTAATTCTTTTTTAAATTTTGGAAAGCTGTGGATGAAAGATTTGTCGGATCATGTTTTTTTCTTCTGTAATTTTAGAGATAAGATTCTAGTAGTTCAATAACGTCAAGGTTCTTACTAAGTTGTTCATAAATATGGATGAATCTTCAAGTATACTGATGACTACATGTTCATTGTCGAATTCCTCTTGAAGAATGTCTTGATGGGCTTTGGAAATTTATATAGGAATAGTAGGTATAGGTTGACTGGCCATATTTGGGGTTAATTAAGTTGTTCATAATAGGTTGAGTGGCTTTTGTGATCTTCATATTATTCTTAATGCGCAGAATATTAATTTGGCTAATTTTCTATTTTCTTTTACTTGACACACAATTGTATTTCAGGTCTCTCTTGGCAATTTTTGACTTCGTTTTGTCATGATTTAGCTTTGGAGATTTTCGATCCTTCATACATTCGCTAATGAGTAGTTGACTTTGAAAACGGTGCATTTTAAATGATTTGAAAGTCTGTAAGAACTTAGGATGGGTGGTAACATTAGTTTTGAGCTCTTGTTTCTTCTCAAAAAGCATTAGGTTTGAGTATATATTTTGTTTACGGTCACTAGTTATTATTTGATTTGTCTACAAAGCTTATAATTTGTTGTAGATGGCCGTATGTATTTGCTTCACTATTTTCTTTTTCTATGTATTTCTGTTGTTTAAAATGCTAATGGGTTATGAATTACATGCAGGTATCTGTGGTTTGAAGAATTTGGATATGATTGATGGAAGATAAACATACAGATGGCTAAAATGTCTGCTTCTGCTTCTTCATCGTGGGAGCGTGCTCAACGCCTTTATGAAAAAGTAGTCCTTCTCTCTCATTTTGAAACCTTTTTTTGGTTTTAGTCTCTAAGTTAGTTAGCATAAAACGTGGCTCATGATTTAAGCGTTATTAAAGGTAAACCAAACTTTGGTAGTCTGGAGGTCCGATTAAGATCAATTTTGTGCATTTAAGACTTGGATGCTATTGTTTCTTATAGAATATGTGATGTGCGATTTTTTTCTTCTAAATTTGTCAATAATTTTGGTGTCTATCTCTTTACAGAATATTGAGCTGGAGAATCGACGCAGAAGGTCAGCTCAGGCTCGAATTCCTTCCGATCCCAATGCATGGCAACAAATACGTGAAAATTACGAAGCAATAATCCTTGAGGATTATGCCTTTTCTGAACAGCACAATATTGAATATGCTCTGTGGCAATTGCATTACAAGCGAATTGAGGAGTTGAGGGCACATTTCAGTGCTGCTCTAGCTTCTGCTGGTTCTAACAATTCTCAAGCCGTGCCTACAAGGCCTGACAGAGTTTCTAAGATAAGATTGCAGTTCAAAACATTTCTTTCTGAAGCTACTGGATTTTACCATGATTTAATATTGAAAATCAGAGCAAAATATGGGCTCCCTTTGGGTTCTTTCTTGGAGGATGCAGACAACCGTATGGCTACAGATAAAGATGGAAAGAAGTATGCTGACATGAAGAAAGGTCTCATTTCTTGTCATCGTTGTTTGATATACTTGGGTGATCTTGCACGCTACAAAGGGTTATATGGGGAAGGCGATTCCAAAAATCGGGAGTATACTGCAGCTTCAAGTTACTACCTGCAAGCTGCTTCACTTTGGCCATCGAGTGGCAATCCTCATCATCAGGTCTTTATTGAATAATTTGAATATTAATCCTTTATTTTGATTCCTTTATTACCTTTTTTGTTTGCCTTTGAATGTATATTCTTCTCATCTTTATTCTGAGCTTTTCACTTATGTTCAAGCGTTTCCATCTTTCAGCTTGCTATATTAGCTTCATACTCAGGAGATGAGTTGGTTGCTGTTTATCGATATTTCCGTAGCCTGGCCGTTGATTCTCCATTTTCTACTGCCAGAGATAATTTGATTGTTGCATTTGAGAAGGTATTTGCCATTGGTACTCCACTTACTGCAGTCTATCTTTCTGTATTTTCTTTTCTTATCTTTCTCTTGCTCATGACATGGATATAATTTTTAAATGCTACTAGATATTGCACTACTCGAGGTTGACTTTTCAAGTAGAATTACTTATCTGTTTCGATTATGTATATTGTTTAATTCCATATAGACTCTTTCTGCTTCTGAAACTTTATCAACTTCAAATCTTGGTACCATGTTTCCAGCTTTTAGTTTACGCCTTAACAATTACTGTCTATTAACTTCACTGAAGTCTTGAGGTGATATTCGATTGGATTGGCTTCTTTTTATTTTTTGTAATTTCTTCATATAGAAATGTCTATGTTTTCTATCAAAAAAACCAATTGTTTGTTTTTTTTTTACTACATCACTTGGATACAGACAACTGTATAGCTATTTGTCAGTCATGTTTTCTTGTTACTGGTTCTGGAGTTGGACATTTAATTCAGTATTGATACTGAACTATCAGAGCCATCCTTTGTTTCCTATGTCTTTTGCAGAACCGTCAGAGCCATTCTCAGCTGTCAGGGACTGCTAAAACTTCTGTGGTGAAGGAATCACCTATTCGTTATAGTGGAAAAGGGCGGAAGGGAGAAGTAAAGCTTGCAACTAAAGATTCTAGTACTGAACCCCCTAAGGAGAGTGCGTTATCTCCACAGGATCCATTTAAATCCTTTTGCATTAGACTTGTTCGTTTAAATGGAATACTTTTCACACGCACAAGGTAATTACTTTGACTATCGACTTGTTTCCCTTTATTTTTTGTGTGCGTGTGTGGTGGGAGGGGGTTCCAACAGATATATATCTCTAAATCTTCTTCTTCTTCTTCTTCTTCTTCTTCAGCCTAGAGACATTTACGGAAGTTCTCTCATTGGTTAATAGTAGTTTCTCCGAACTTTTGTCTTCTGGGCCTGAAGAGGTACTGCTTTTTGGAACGGATGCTGCTGAGAACAGTCTCATCATAGTTAGAATTGTTGCAATTCTTATATTCACGGTTCACAATGTGAATAAAGAAACTGAAGGTCAGACATACTCAGAAATTGTACAACGGGCTGTTTTGATACAGAATGCACATATTGCAGTTTTTGAGTTGATGGGTTCTATTCTAGATAGATGCTCCCAGTTGCGTGATCCTTTGTCAAGTTTTTTTCTGCCTGGTCTTCTAGTTCTTGTTGAATGGTTGGCATGTTGCCCTGAAATTGCAGCAGGTAGTGAAGTGGATGATAAACAGGCGACTGCTAGATCAAAATTTTGGAACCATTGCATCTCTTTCTTCAACAAGCTTTTGTCAAGTGGTTCTGTGTCTTTAGATGATGATGAGGATGAAACTTGCTTTTTTAACCTCAGTAAATATGAAGAGGGTGAAACTGAAAATCGGCTTGCATTATGGGAGGATATTGAATTAAGGGGATTCTTGCCACTTCTTCCTGCGCAGACAATATTGGATTTTTCAAGGAAGCATTCTGGAAACGACAGCAACAAAGAGAAGGTCGCTCGCATTAGAAGGATTCTGGCTGCGGGGAAGGCTTTAGCAAATGTAGTCAAGATTGATCAAGAACCAATATTTTACAATTCAAAGGTGAAAAGGTTTTGCACTGGTGTCGAACCTCAAGAGCCAAATGATTTTGTCATTCCATCGTCTTCTAGCATGGTTCCTGGTCCAGGCAATGCTATGCAAGAAACTCTAGTAGAGAAAGCAAACAATTTGGCAGCTGGTAAGGCAAGTTCGCAGCTAGTTTTGGAAGGGGAAGAGGAGGATGAAGTAATTGTCTTCAAGCCTCTAGTTGCTGAGAAGCGAATTGAAATGGCTGATTCACTGCAGTCGGGTTATGAGGGTTTGCAACTTGGAAAGAGTTCTTCTGGAGGTGATCTGAGATCCTATGGTGGCGTGAAAATCTCTTCTGATGATGTTTACCAGTCAAATGGTTTTGAGTCAAGTTATCAAGCACCTGTTACTGCTGCTAATATTAACACTCTCCATTGGCAAACAATTCAGGCAAATGTTTCTAAATGGCCACAAGAACAGAAAACTGGTCTTGTTGACAGCTTACAAAGTTTGAGGTTATTTGAGAATGGGCATGGGATGAAATCTGATCTTCAGAATGGTATAAGCATGTTTAATCCTGCAGCTCACTCGATGCCTATCAATCAAGCTTTCAGCATAAATAATGATGTTTTTTACGGTGACAAAAAGCCCATAGGAGCTCTTGTACAATCTAGGAATGATGTCCCTGCCTCGTTTGGAGGCCTTATTGACCCAATGACTACAAGTGTATTTTCTAGTCTTCAATTAGGGTTGAGAAAAAACCCAGTTGGTCGACCGGTTAGGCATCTTGGCCCTCCTCCTGGATTCAACCATGTTCCAACGAAGCACGCTAATGAATCCCTTCCTGGGTCAGAGTTTAGAAGCGAGAATCCGATCATGGATGATTATAGCTGGTTGGATGGACATCAGCTGCCCTCTTCTACAAAAGGCTCTGCTAATGCTGTGCATCTCACATCTCATATGAACGCTCAGCAAATTGGTGGCAGTAATGTGTTGAGTGGGACAATCAACTTTCCTTTTCCTGGAAAACAGGTTCCGAATGTGCAGTCCCCAATAGGAAAACAGAACGGCTGGCCTGACTTTCAGGTGCTTGAGCAGCTAAAACAACACAATGAACAACATCTCCAACCACATCAACAGCTTGTGAATGGTGGTAGCCAACTCTTTACTTCTCTGCCTGAGCAATATCCAGGGCAGTCTATATGGACAGGTCGTTACTTCATGTGATGTCGTATGAGAGTATAGATGGTATGCCAGTCTTCTACTCTGAACTGTTGAATTGTTATTATATTTAAATGATTTCAGTCTTATCTTAACTTATTTCCTTGATTCTTGAGGTCCTCGGGAATGATAATGGTGATTGTACCGCATCCTGGTGCGAAATTGAACTCCACCTTAGCTGCTTGTTGAAAAATTTATCGGAGCATTTCTGGCCTTGGATTTAAGCAGGCACTTGCTACCATACAGGTACAATACGACCCATATCCATTTTGTAGTTGATATACATCTCTGGTAGCTTGCTCACTTCCTAAATCTATTTGTGATCACCTTCTGTTTCAACATTTTTACTTTAGTCCTGTTTGGTTTGATTTTGTATTATTGGAGTCCGTTTTTTCTCGGATTTGCGGTCTCCCTTCATTGTGGCGCTTATTTTTCTAGGATTTTACTCGATGAAAGCTCGGTTTCTTGCCAAAAAAAGAAAACTTAGGTGGTTATATGTGAGATGATTTTACACATTCTCTGCCTTGTGTTGATGTAGCAAATTGGCCGAGCTCTCCAGCAAAAGGAGGAAGAGAAAATTGAAAACGTTGTTCGAAGAGCTGTTCGTATGGGAAGTAAATGCCTTGTCACGTTGTTCGATGAGTGTTCTTAAGTTGATCGGGTTTTGGGGGATTGGTGGGATAAGATGGTGTACTCAGTAATAAGGTACTTACTTAACTGTGGAGTCTAGCTGTGAGAAATGGTTTTAGTATGATATCATCCAAAGGCAGGTGACATAATAATATTGTGCTGCTTGGCAACTTGTGCCTGTTCTGAAGACTACATACACTCTTTGATCTGTGCCTCTGATGATGATGATGGTGGTGGTGGTGGTGAGTTTCAAAATCATCATCATATGTTTGGTTTGGTTTGGTTTGGTTTGGTTTGGATTGGATGATATTAATCATCACCCTATCAGTTGTGAAAGGGCGGTTGGTTATTATGCTGTGCACTATTTTGTTATGAGTGGGGAGCTGGATGGAGTCTTTAGGAACTTTCTATGTCTTCAATTGAATGTTGTCGAGGTCGAGGTCGAGGTCGAGTCGGGCTTTCTTCTTCTTCTAGTATGGAAATAATTTGTGAAATGTATGCGTCGGACGTGTTTGCTTGTACTGTACTATTCTGGTTTATCCAAACACCTTTTGTCTCCATGTTTTAGTAGCTTAGCTTGGTCTGGTTTCATTATATTGTGATGTTGTTGCCTATGGCTGATCTAAGACTCACACACCTTCTCATCATCATAGCCAAACTGCTTTCTTTGTACATTCTCCTCATCATAGGGTTGAGTATGAGATACGGATGATCATGGTACTTGCTCCTCGCCCTTTTAATAGGGTGGCTATCCGCATGTGTCTCAAAGTGACGTCTATTTTCTGGTGATAGGTATACTCGAGAGAAATGGGTATTAAACAAAGGACATAGTAAGATAGGGGAGGCTAGTAAAAAAATCCAATAAATTGACTTATTATACTATGAAACTAAAAATACTAATATCATGTGAAATTTTGTTTCTCGAGAATCTGTTTATCGGGCCAATTGCGAACCTATCTTTATCTACTATCTTGTATGTGGGTAGGTTGGGTTCATTCCATTTAGATGTGAATTTGTTTCCTGTAGCGGTGTACATTTGACCCGAAAACTTGAAAATCCGACCCAATCTAACTCTAGTTAATCCGCAAACTTATTTGGGTTGGGTTGGGTTCAAATATACAAAAACTTTATAGATTAGGTTGGGTTGAATCGAACTAACCCAAATTTATTGTTTATGATTATATATATGTTATTTATGTTATTTTTATACAATTTCATAATTATCCTTTTTTTTTAAATTATTTATTCTCCCACCCTCTTAAAAGTAATTTTTTGGTATTTAAAAGGTTTTATATATTGGTAAATTATTTGAAAATAAATATATCTAAATATTTTAAGAATTACTATAAAAACAAAAATTTGAATAAAGGATGATGCAAACCCATTTGAGTTGGGTTAAATTATTTATGGAAAAAAATCCATTTAATTTCAAAATGTTAACCTTAAATAGAAAAATAAAACAATTAATAAAAATAAATTATGGAAGATTTATACTTACCATATTTAAGACCTAAATTGGGTTTAGAAAATATAGAAAAATGATAATTGATATTTACTTTAAAACGAATAAGCATGAGTCCGACAAAGATTTTAAAACTTCGAGCCATTATAATAAAATTTATTTTATAATTAATAATTTTTGTTGTCTTTAATTTAATTACAACTTTATAGATTAGGTTGAGTTGAGTCCACCATCCACGTTACATTAATAACTAAAATCTAATAAATCTAAAATATCAATAACATTGGTTACAAATGCTAGCAGATATTATCCTCTTTGAACTTTTCCTTTCGTGCTTCCCCTCAAGGCTTTAAAACACGTCTACTAGAGAAAGGTTTCCACACCCTTATAAATGGTATTTTGTTCTCCTCCCCAACCAATGTGAGACATTACAAACATAAAGTATTTTTTATATTCATAATAATCTTAAAAGTAAGGTAGGGTAGGGTTAGTTGTAACTCTATTTTCAGGTTCGTCTGGTTGATCCGATAAAAAATGTCAACCCCCAAATCTGACTCAAATTTATTATTTATTTTTTGGGAAAAATTCAACTCCAATCAAATTGAACAGTCTAGATTGATCTAGTTGTTTGGTCATAGGAATACTCTCCAAAAATATTATACATAAAATGAATATAATACGATTTTTTAATAAAAAAACATTAAATGAACCATTATAAAATAAACCTAAATCCTTTTTATTATTATTATTATTTTGAATTTAATAAAAAAAAATATAAAAGTAACGACCAAATTAAATTTATTATTTTTTTATTGGGTCAATTGAAATCTAGTCAACATCCTTAATTTTAAAGCTTTAATAATAAATATAAAAGTAAAGTTATTAATAAAAAGAAAATTAAATTTACCATATTTA
This sequence comes from Cucurbita moschata, assembly GCF_002738365.1. Taxonomy (NCBI): domain Eukaryota; kingdom Viridiplantae; phylum Streptophyta; class Magnoliopsida; order Cucurbitales; family Cucurbitaceae; genus Cucurbita; species Cucurbita moschata. The sequence continues at coordinate 2,201,474 of NW_019268541.1, forward strand.
AACCTACTAAATTTGAGTTTACAAAATATAGAAAGGTTATAATGGGCATTTAACATATGGGAAGAAACCAAACTTTGTTACAACATATTACTATATATGCAAAAAAAAAAAAAAAAAAAAAAAAAAAAAA
>NW_019268541.1:2202628-2283339 GCF_002738365.1 Cucurbita moschata
AAAAAAAAAAAAAAAAAAAAAAAAAAAAAAAAAAAAAAAAATTATAAAATATAAATATTATGCATGAATTAAATCTAATTTTTAGTTTTAAAGGTAAGTTTTTTACATTTTTATTTTATTTATTTTATCGGGCATTTGTGCTTTTTTATCGAAGCATATTGACGGGTTCACATTGCATCATAATAGTTGACCTAGGAATGGAGTCAGTTCCCCTCATGTTTCTAATTAGGGGACTATACACGAATTTTGTCAATCTAAATACTGGAAAACCGGGATCACTATGTTGTTATTTTAGGTACGATTGAAATTTTAGTGGGCTCATAATAAATTTTGGAGATGTTTTATTTTGCATTTTGTGCTTCCAATAGTTTTAAACGGTTTTGGTTAGTCTAGGTCTAGAAAGTCGGGTTGTTACAATAACCTTATATTAGTCTCCACAATGTAACCCGATAGTACCAGCTACAGTGATACAATATGGACCCGAACAATCTATGCACATCATACACAGTGACAACACATTCTTACTTTTGCATAGTAATCTTACCAAACATGCTATAACAATTCATTCCTAGTTATTCATACAGACGAGCTTAAACAAAAAACTTAGCCCTACATAGCAGTCCACATATCAAGCTATAATATCTCATCCTCGAGCAAAATCCTAGAATACCTATATAGCAATTAACATATCATGCTCTGCTTTTCGTTCTTATCCATCATAATTAATATTGAAGTCAGAGCTTAAAGAATCTTCTCCACTACTTACCTTAAACAACGTAAAAATATCAAATTCATTTCCCTTTTTGGCCCTGGAAAATCGAGCATCAAAGTAAAACCTACCTTAAGCAATAAATTAACCCGAAAAAACTAAATAGTCTTTAGTCATAGAAAGTAATTTAAGTCAAGTACGTATCGTGACACTTCCAAATTGGCCCACATAGCCATCTGTTGTGTATATAAGACACCAACATTCAATCTTCATGTCGCCATTAATCCATTCCCTTTCTCTCTGTAGATGGGAAGAACTATTCCCACCGCTTCAATGGCTGCCAAATCCACTGCCTTCTTCCTCCTCTTCCTATTGGCCTTCCACACTCCCCTCCTCCATGCCTCGCCCATCAAGACTATTGTCGTTCTTGTCATGGAGAATCGCTCCTTCGATCACATGCTTGGCTGGATGAAGAAACTCAACCCTGAAATCAATGGCGTCGATGGCTCTGAATCCAACTTCCTCAACGCCGCTGATCCGAAATCTCAACAGTTCTTCTTTAAGGACCAGGCTCACTATGTCGACCCTGACCCTGGCCACTCCTTTCAAGCCATTCGAGAGCAGATTTTCGGCTCCAATGATACCTCTGCAAATCCCCCGCCCATGAACGGTTTCGCTCAGCAGGCTTTCTCCATGGATAATACCTCAGCTATGTCTGCCGATGTGATGAATGGATTTCAGCCCGATAAGGTGGCCGTTTATAAAGCTCTCGTCTCTGAGTTTGCGGTTTTCGACAGGTGATTTTGTTGTAATTTCTTTTTAGGTTGTAGATTGGTAGTTGTGTGTTCTGAATTTGAAGGATTTGGAAATTTTGGTTATTAGTTGATTAGTTTGATTATAAACGAAAATTGGAATGTATTTTACAGGTGGTTCGCGTCTGTACCGGCTTCGACGCAGCCAAATCGGCTCTACGTTCACTCAGGGACCTCTGCTGGAGCCACCAGCAATGTTGCATCACTCCTTGCCAAAGGCTATCCACAGCGAACGATTTTCGAGAATGTCTATGATGCCGGATTGTCCTTCGGAATCTACTACCAGAACGTTCCGTCCACGATGTTCTACCGGAATCTACGGAAACTGAAATACCTGAACAAATTTCACCTGTTTGGTCAGTTCAAGCGGGACGCAAGTGAGGGGAAATTGCCGAACTACGTGGTGTTGGAGCCACGGTACTTTGATCTGCCGCTGGAGCCGGGGAACGATGATCATCCATCGCACGATGTGTACCAAGGACAGATGTTCGTGAAGGAGGTTTACGAGACGCTCAGAGCATCGCCGCAGTGGAATGAAACTCTATTCATCATCACCTACGACGAGCACGGCGGATACTACGACCACGTTCCGACGCCGGTCAACGTCCCTAGCCCCGACGGAATCGTCGGACAGGAGCCATTTCTTTTCAATTTTGATCGGCTTGGAGTTCGAGTTCCTACCATCATGATCTCGCCGTGGATAGAGAAGGGCATCGGTACGTATCCTTTCCACTGCTCCTCCATGTGTCAAAGAGAGTGATGGAAACATGAAGGGTGGAAGATTATATAAATAAAAGAATAAAAAAATATGTGTGTGATATTTACCTAAAGAGTAAGGAAATTGCAACAAATTGCTAAACAGCTCAGAATTCAATTTTTGTGATGCAGTTGTTCATGGCCCTAATGGATCACCCTCTCCAACATCTGAGTATGAACACTCCTCCATTCCCGCCACCGTCAAGAACATCTTCAACCTCCCATCTCCCTTCCTCACCAAGAGGGATGAGTGGGCCGGATCCTTCGACTTCATCGTCCAAAACCTCACCTCCCCGAGAACCGACTGTCCCGGTGAGTCCAAAACATCAAACCGAACGTCTCATTTTTTATGATCTATTTGAACTTACAAATCTATCTATCTATCTATCAATTTCGATATAGAACAACTTCCAACGCCGGTGAAAATCAGGGACAGCCTCGCGAACGAATCAGCCAAGCTTTCTGAGTTTCAGCAAGAGCTCATGCAGCTGGCTGCAGTTTTGAAAGGAGAGCATATCCTCAGTAGTTACCCAGAAACCTTTGGAAAGGATATGACTGTGAAGGAAGGTAGGGAGTATATAAGGGAGGCCGTAAAGAGATTCTTCGAGGCAGGGCGTTTAGCTAAGGAAATGGGAGTTGATGAAGACCAAATTCTCCAAATGAAACCATCTCTTTCTACAAGATCCTCACCAACACCTACACAATTGCCTTAATAATAATAGATGTCAAAAATGATACAAATAAAATCTGACGTAATAGAATAGTCGTGTAGGGACAGAGTCATGTAGCTCTTTACGAGGTGTTTGTGTCACAGTATAAGTTCATGTATTTAGAAAGGAGAAAGTGAGTTTATGTTTCGTATGTGAATTCACTCAACTTACAATATAGATTATTATACATAAATGATTTTCATCCCTAAGGTCGAGAGAGGCAAGTGATTTGGATGGTTCTTCATATGACTCGAGAACCAGACACGCTTGGACTACCCAACCCAAGCTATAAAATTGGGTTGGGTTAGATTTATTTTTGGTTTGCCTTAATGTGAGGTCGTACATTGGTACGAGAGAGGAACGAAACATTCTTTATAAGGGCGTGGAACCTCTCTCTAGCATACACTTTTTAAGAAGTCTGGAAGGGGAAGCCCAAAGAGGACAATATCGACTAGTGGTGGGCTTGGGCCGTTACAAATGGTATTAGAGCCCGACATCAGGCGATGTGTCAGTGAAGAGGCTGAGTCCCGAAGTAGGTGGACACACAACAGTGTGCCAACAAGGATGTTGGACCCCGAAGGGTTGTGGATTTGGGGTTTCAAATCGATTGTTGAAGGGAACAAGTGCAACAAGGATGTTGGGCCCTGAAGGGGGGTGGATTGTGAGATCCGCATCGGTTGGAGAGAGAAACGAAACTTTGTTTATAAGTTTGTGAAACCTCTCACTAGCAAACCCATTATAAATCCTTAAGGGGAAGCCCAAAAGATCCCAAAGAGAATAGTATCTACTAGCGGTGAGCTTGGGCCATTTCAGTTGGTCGAAAATAGAGTTACAACACAATTCACCCTACCTTACTTTTAAGATTATAATGAAGATTAAGAATCTTTGACGTTTGTTATCAATGTTAGTGACGCGTTGTGACATATTGCATCGTGTGAATGTTTGATATTTGAGTTTGATGAGATTTGATAAAGCTTACATATGTTAGTAGCTGGTATTATCATATATGTAAAGATTATGAAAGGGATGCCAACTAGCCTCTAGTAGTGAGTTGCGTAGATTGATAGAGTCCTAATATGTATCTGAATATTGGTTGAAACTAAGAGTGGCTTCCCTTCCCTCGTATTTATGTTATCAGGTTACTATGTGAGTACTTTTAGAGGATCACCAACTAACCTCGGGTAGTGAATGGTCTAAATTGAGAGGGGTATCTCAGTAGTTGGTTCAACTACACCGTCGCATCCTAAGTTTTATTTGTGAACGTTTGCAAGGATCTTAGAAGGACCTCTAGCTTTGCAAATCTAGTAATTGTTGACGCTTATCATGTGCCATTTTATTAGAATACTATGTCGGGCCTACTAGGAAGTCGCCTGTTGACCTCTAATAGTGAACTATCTAGACTCATGGGTTCACATTGTATCATAGTAGTTTGCTCAAGAATGAAGTTAGTCCACCTCATGTTGACCTCTAATAGTGAACTGTCTAGACTCTCGGTTCACATTATATCATAGTAGTTGGCTCAAGAATGAGGTCCGGTACACCTCAGGTAAAGTCAATAGTGCAATCGGGGGCGTCATGGGTTTCATTTTTGGAGACATGTTGCTTTAATTGTAAAACGGTGCTACAAGCAAACAACAAACAAACTCGATTTTATTTCGTTTGAAAATGTTATTGTTTTTATTTAGATATAAAATCTCTTTTCAAATTTGAAAATGACGGAAGACATTCATTGTATGTTTGAAATTTAGAAATTTGTTAGTTCCTCTTTTTTTTTTTTTTTTTTCGATAAATCTTATAATATTCAATTTCTTTTATTGTCGTATCTATAACTCTATATTTTTGTTTGTACATCTCCAATAGTATAGATATACAATAGGAAAATTGAAGGGTACAATAGGAAAATTGAAGGGTAGGGAAAATGTAAGTTAGAAAAAAATAGATTTAGGTCTAAAGAGGGAAAATTGTGACAATGGAGTAAAGGACGATAACGATCATAGGATTATTTTTTTTCGGTCCCAAATCCAAGCCCACCGCTAGCAGATATCGTCTTCTTTGAGCTTTTCTTTTTGGGCTTTCCCTTGAGGTTTTTAAAATGCGTTGCTAGGGAGAGGTTTAACACCGTTATAAAGAATGTTTTGTTCCCCTCTCCAACCAATGTGGGATCTCACGATTCACCCGCTTGGGTCTCAGCGTCCTCGCTGGCACACTACCCGATGTTTGGCTCTGATACCATTTGTAACAATTCAAGCCCACCACTTGCCGATATTGTTTGATTGTGAGATCTCACATCGATGAGAGAGAAGAAACGAAACATTCTTTATTAGGGTGTGAAAATCTTTCCCTAGCAAATGCGTTTTAAAAACCTTGAGAGAAATCCCGAAAGGGAAAACCTAAAGAGGACAATATCTACTAGCAGTGCTTAAGCTGTTACAAATTTTATGTTGGGATGCCTTTTGAAAATTTTCTTAAGATGCACGTGAACGAGATAAAACATGGTAGAAGAAGTTGTGTTGGTTTATGGGGAAAGTTTTAAATCTTAAGAGGTGAGGAATATGTAACATGACCATATAACCGAAGATACGGAGTAATGTCGGAACTATCATATATTGTATCTGGATTCCAAACCCTAGACATGGAGGGTTACAATATTTGGGTTTATGAAAATATGGGCTAAGGGTTGAGAGGTTAACAACATGTTTTATGACTACGAACACTCCTTCCTGCCACCGTCGAGAAGATCTTCAACCTCCCATCTCCCTTCCTCACTAAGAGGGACAAGTGGGTCAGATCCTTCAAGTTCATCGTCCCAAACCCCACCTCCCCGAGAACCGACTGTCCCGGTGAGTCCAAAACATCAATCTTACTATAAACCAAACCGGACGTATCATTTTTTATGATCTATTTAAACTTACAAATCTATCTATCAATTTCGATGTAGAACAACTCCCAGCGCCAGTGAACATCAGGAACAGCCCGGCGAACAAATCAGCCATGCTCACCGAGTTTCAGCAGGAGCTGATGCAGTTGGCTATAGCGTGGAAAGGAGAGTATATCTTCAGTAGTTACCCTGAACCCTTGGGAAATGATATGACTGTGAAAGAAGGTAGGAATATATAAGGGAGGCTGTAAAGAGATTCTTTGAGGCAGAGGGTTTAGCTAAGAAAATGGGAGTTAGTGAAGACCAAATTGTCCAAATGAAACCATCTCTTTCTACCATATCCTCACCAACACCTACACAATTTCTTTAATAGATGTCAAAAAATGATAAGAAAACTCGAGACGATCCAAAATAAGACTCGACGTCGGAGAATAGGTTGGTATATTTTAGAATTGAGAAGGTGAGTTTATGTTATTGATACACATAATAATATATGAACGTTGTATAAATCTACCTTCCACCTAAATGTCACAATCATTCTCTCAAATATCTAATACGGGTTGATTTGAGATGGATTTTACAGAATCGTTTTTGTAAGAGTCCAAATCCACTGCTATCGATATTGTTTGTTTTGGTCCGTTACATACCGTCATCGGACTCACGATTTTAAAACGCGTTTATTTAGGAGAGGTTTTCATACCATTATAAAGAATGTTTCGTTCCCCTCTTCATCTAATATGGGATCTCACCGTCTTTTACCTTAGTTGCGAACTTAGCTTTAAAGTTATCCTAGGTCCATTTCATTTATTACGAACTTAAGTTGAGAGCCCACTTCGTTTATTTGATTGTTATATGATATAAGAAATAATACGAAATGAAGTAAGGAGTACAAATGATAGAGAACTATCCGTTTGAGTGACATGCCATGGGAGCTACAGCAAAGGCCTCTCAATGCAGGGAACGATCGTAATGGTACCAATGGTTGGTGGTATGTATGATGCATTGACAAGCCAACACGAACCATAAATGAGTAGACAAGTCAACACAAACACTCTCAAGATGAATAAATGAGAGAGAAGTAGCTTAGCCTTTTGAAATAAGTTGGTGGTTTGTTTGTTAGTGTCTCATTTAACCTCTTTCAAATAGTCGATAGAACCGAGAAAGATTTCTCTTTGTTATCTAAATGAAACTAAGCGTTATATTTGCACTCTTGCAGTACGGGACAACGATTGTGCAACACTTGTTTTAACCCAACAAACAAGTCAACTATAAGAAATTTGAATTTCGCGGTTAACATAAGCGTATGCTCGAACCTCGAGTCACGTTTGTGAGAAATGTTTTAGAAAACGTGTACGAGAAAATACATTAGAAAACAATTTGAAAGAATTAATGAAAGCTACGTTGTTATATGGCTATAAGCAAAGAAAAAACATCACGACTTAAATAGAATTATCAACTGATAATATTTGTTAATCCATCGCACCTAAATATAAATAGCATGTGAAAGTTCTCTGTTTATAATCCAATAAATTACAAAGAAAGGGAAATAATAATAAATGGAAAGATACTTATATAGCAAGAATGCAAATATCTAGACATGTGCGTATAATAAAATATCAAATATAATATATATAGTAAACTATAATTTAATACTAAATATCCTTAACATCAACTAATCACATCCTCAATGATACATTTTAGGGCATTTTAGCCCGGATCGGTTTTAGACATGATTTGATGATTCTAACATATGTTCGAATATAGTTACGTGGATAATGTACCAATAATCATTTCAATAGACAATAAACTTACCTCCCACCTCGTCCCGCCTTTTATATATAAAATGTGAGTCAGGGAGAAGTGGATCAGACAGTGATTTGGATAGGAGTGAAGACACGGAGTGAAGACAGAGACAAAGAATATAATATCTATCCTCGACCGATTTAATTATCAAGACAAACCTCCCGTTACTCTCTCTCTCTCCATTCTTTATCTCATTCGAAACAAGTTTTCACCGATTAAACGAACATCTCTAATTTCAAATATGTCTTTTATATCCATAAAAGACAACTAAAACTCGTACAAAAATTTGTCTCTTTATTCTCACTCAATCACAACCTTTCAAAAAAAACATTAAACTAAAATATAAATAATAGAGAGATATTTTAAGATCTCGAATAAGTAGGTAAGATATTCATTACTCTACAAAAGAATAATAAATTTTATTTTAATAATTAATATGGTACTTGATATTTTATTATAAAGTAAATATCTCTTATTATAATATCTTTTTATTTATAGTTATTTCCATTTATTCTTATTTACAGATAATTTATTTTATTATAAATAGATAATTTTACCACCGTTTAGGTATGATCGAATTAAGCAAACATTCTCACGAATAAAATATTGTAATAAATAAATAAATAAAAAGGAAGGGCAATATGAACAACAAAGAACTCTTCTTCCATTTCATCCAATTTATTTTTGGGTTTAACAGAAAACAGAGAGAGAGTCTCTGAAATGGAAATCTAGAGAGAGAGAGAGCACATGAAATCTAGAGAGAGAAAATAAACAAGTTGGAACATAGAGACAGAGACAGTTGGGTTAAGTAGACGGCGGCGTTTTGGGGAGCTGAGGGAAATGGCCGGGGCCGGAGCCGGATCCGGAGCCCTCCTGACCACCGGAAGTCTTGGACCGCTGAAGGACCGCAGCGGCGGTGGCCACATTCGTAGCAGCTTCAGTTGCCTTATGGGGTTGGCCGGAAACTGTTCTGGCGACTGCCTGGCCGAAGTCCAAGATCTGAGACGGATCCACACCGGAGATCAGCTCCGGCGGAAGAACTTGTGAGGGCTGACGTTGGTGTCGCGGCCGAGGCATAGCTTCAGAAGCGGAGAGAGAATTTTTAGAGAGAGAGAGAGAGAGAGAGAGATGGTTGAAGGCGGAGAGGGATGAGAATGGTTTGGATTTTCACGAATTTAAGAAGCTGCCGGTTCAGAGGGTAAACCCATAACGTGCGCGCGTGACTTCACTGTCCCATCCAATACACAGTATACAATATATGACACACGAAGAACCACCGGACACGTGTCAATACACAACATCAAACATAATCATCCTGAGAGTAAAGCTACTTACTTAGTTGGCCTTAATCCACTTTATCCCTACCCTTAATACATTTGGATTCTGTTTCCTCACAGGATGCTATGTTGACCTGCTCTGGGAGGGTCGAAAACGTAATGAACGATATAAAATAGTGCAACCCAAGTCAAGCCACGTTGAGCCGAAGGAGTCAGCATTCACATGCGTAACACGTGTCGTTGTGGGGGTGGAGAAGCGTGTTGGGCGGCGTGCTAGGGAACCTACGATCGTCGACGGGGTTCGTGTTCGTTGAAAGGGAGACCTACAAATGGTTCGTCTTCTCCATTCTCTCTCTGTATCTCACGCCTTACTCTCTTGACATCGAGGAGGGCACGATGATTCTAGCACCTCATCGGAATTCTTGCGTCTTGTCTGTCAACGGGATTTTTTTTACATCCGTTACAATATTAATATTACTTCGGAAAGTAATTTAAAAAGTTGTTAGAAAAGCAAAAAAATAATTTAATGTACGATCTTTGTAATTTTGTGGACAGTTTTATATAGGAAAGATGTGACAAGATTCCATAATTATATATATTTTTAATAAAAAAAATAATCTCACCATTTTTACACCAATTTTAGAAAGTTTATTTATTTTATTATTATTATATATATATATTTTTTTCACATTCATTGCATCATAGAAAGAAAACTTTATCTCAATTATTCAATGAAAAAAAAAAACTTAGTAGAGGGTAATATTTGTGTGATTTTTTTCAAAATATAACAACGACCCGAACATAATTTCAGGGATAAAAATGTTAATACTCATCTCAAATGTCAACCATTCGGTCTCTCACGGAATTAATTCATGAACTAAAAAAACAGTTAAGATATATCATACAATAGGGTTTAGTTAAAGGCTTTAAAAAAATTCACGTAGTTTAATCTTCAGTGTGTCGACCCAATATGAGTATAGCATCTCTTTTTGGATTGCCGATTGAAAGACTCGAACACCCAACTTCATAATTGTACTAAAAACTAAGAGCTAAACTCGAACATTACCTCGAACTTGTCCTATATGAACATAAGTTTAATTCAGCATAAAGCAATAACGATTAAATTGATGGGTAAATCTGACTCCAACAAGTAAACTAAAGTTAAAAAGTTAAATGCAGAGCTTGTGGATGGAATGAGAACTTTTAAATCGAGACAAAAAGATTAAGTTTGTGTTCGTACGATGTTATCTTATGTTTTTAGAATTGCGAAGCATGGTAGTGGTCGAAGAGATCGAAAGCCACACATATTTTACGACAACCATATAAAGCATATCCAAAGAAAAAGGAGATAAAGATTCTAACGGTCAAATCTAGAATTAAAAAAGAGAGAAGAAATGGAGGAACAGTGCCACGTGTGGATAAGGCCCCTCAGATTTTGGAGGATTGCTGCTCCAATAATGTTGGTGCTGAGTCACCAAGATTTCAATAAATTAGGGACCACTAACAGACAAAACACCCTTCAAACACACATGGACCACATGCTTCATCCTATTCCTTTTGCATTTATAATTCCTTTTTTTTTTTTTAATGTATTTCAATTATTTGATTTTTTTTGTTTTTTTCTCAAATCTTGAAACTAAATAATTACGTGACTACGTGGACACGATTAGGGATTTGCTAGTTTATTCTTAATTATGGACTGTCAAGACAGAACCCACGTAGTATTTTTGTGATTTGTGACATAAGATCATTGATTTATGTGACTATGTTCGGTTGATTAGAAATTTGTTAGCTTATCCTTAATATGAGTCATTAAGACGGCCCCACGTAGTCTTTTAGTAGCTGGTAGATACGTGGAGTCACTTTGTCTACAATAATACAGTGTGGGGATTATTAAAGGGTCGTGAGTTAACCTTTAATAGTAAACTCTAAATACATGGTTCACATTTTAAAAGGGTTGTGTCATCGATGTTTAGTGTGTGTATGTTAAGGCTAACTAGATTATTCTAAAACTCCGAGTATCCTTGATGAGAATAAGCTCCAAGGAGTTGGATGGTTAGAACCCATGAATGGAATAAGCTCGAATGAGCTAGATGTGAAGAACGGTGAGCACCAAGGAGCTTGATTATGAGAAACAATGAGCTCCTGGGAGTTAGATGATGAGAAACGATAAGTCCTAAGGAGAGGCTATGAGTACTGATGAACTCGGAGTAGTTAGAATTCCTAGGATGAGCTTACGCAGCTGAGTCGAGTGCATACACGAGTTGCAGAAATATAGGAGTTATGATTGATTCGAGTCATGATATATATATATATATTCAGTAGTCGATTTTTTTGCCACATTCATTTTTGGTTAATATTCATTGTGTGGGTGTTTGTGTTCGTGAATTTGTCCTTTCGAGATGCATACGAGGTACACATGCCAATTCCGAGTGTGATAATCAAGCCTCAATCTCGATCAATCGTTTAAGTGAGAAACTAAATTATTTAGGTGTGTATTTAGTTCAACTACCTTAAATTTATGATTTTATAACTCATGAAGTTTGAACTCAATACTTTTATTTGAGTATGACGATCTAATTATAGCCTTTTCAATTGATGTTTTATAAGTAGATATGATGTAATGATGCATGCTCGGGATTCAAAATTCGGATCAACACTTGATAGTCTCGTCATTCTCCTACATATCCTACAACATAGTCACGTTACCTACTCCTCGCTTCTAAGAGTGAAAACTATCTCTACGTACTAACACAAGCTCTTTCAAATTTGTGGGATTTTTTTAAATAACTAAAGGAAAACTACAACTCAACTCGAAAATAGAGGGTTGGGTTGGGTTGGCTTGGGTTGGCTTGGGTTGGCTTGGCTTGGCTTAAGTTTTTAACTCTATTTAAGTGGTTCAGGTCACCAACTCAACCAACCTAAAATTTCGAGTTGATCTAAATGATTTTTCTAACCAAACCCTACTCGTGTACAAACCTACAATATTTACCCTTAAACTTCTTCGTGATATCAATTTTCACCTTTAAACTCAACTCGTGTTACCATTTCTATCTTGTATTGAATTTTTTATAACTCATCTACTAATTTTTAACAAAAATTAATAAATAATAAATAAATAAATAAACTTGTTTATTTCAATAATATTGAATTTTACATAAATTTAAGCTATTTATTAAATTATTGCAATTATTTATAGTTTTGATATATATCAAAATGGGCCTCAAACGTGCAAGGGACGGCCCAAAAAGACAATCAAAGTCCTATCACGGAAGCCCACTATGGTTCATTCCCTTCCCAACACAACCTAATAATAAATTTTTAAAAAAAAATTAAAAGATACCTGTGTTTAAATACTCGTAAACTTTAAAAAATAATATTAAAAAATTTGAAATTAAGTGGACAACCAATCCAACCCAACCCAACCCTATTTTGTAACGGTTTAAGTGCACCAGTAACAGATATTGTTTTCTCTCTAAGGTTCTTCTCAAGGTTTTTACAACAGTCTGTTAGGAACATATTTCTACATCTTTGTAAATAATGTTTGGTTCTCATCTCTGATCGACGTGGGATGTCACAATTTTTTAGTTGGATTAGATTGTAACTCTGTTCGAGTTGCTCGAGTCACCGTACCAACTAACCTGAAATCGGGATAGACGATGTGTTGGATTCGAGAGAGAGAGAAAAAAAAAATGACAAGGGGGCACTCCAAAATGCTACAATTTCCAACAAAAAAGGATAGTTCCACTCCCAAGTAGGGCGATGACTGAACAGAGTATTTTAAGAGAAGATAATGGCCAATTGCCAGGGGGAAGTTGTACAGACCCTTTTTGACCAATTGAAGTTTAGGGCATAGTGGGGCCTACAGCCCTAGAGTTGTAGCCAATGGGGTTGTGACAAGTGGATGGGTGGGGTCCGAGGTGGTAGCATGCGACGTTGTTTGGGAGGTCTATAAGCCCCTTTGGAGGGAGGGGGCTCAGGCTTTGCAGGGTAGCCTACCCTCCACCTTCCTAAAGGACCATCATCCATCAGCGGCATGCAATTTCATGTCCAGCTAAAGCCTTTCACTCTCTCTCACTTTTTATCATTCTTCTCATGCAACTCATTCATTTCACTTACCCTTTTTCCTTTTAATAAAAATCTACTAGTTCACTCCTCCAATCGATGCGGGACCCCTTAATCCATCCCCTTTCGAGTTTTCCCTCAAGATTTTTAAAACGCGTCTAGTCCACCCTGACACTCGGTTCCTTCTCCAATCGACGTGTGGGACCCCCCAACTCACTCCTTTCGAGTTTCCCCTTATTCCTTTTCTCGATCTTGATTCGCGTAGAAATTCAGGACCTATGGTCCTAGTTGAACCGGAGAGAACTAAATTCATACCGGTGTCATATAATTACTTAGCTGAGTGAGATACCAGAGGATTACGTACCATATGAGCAGGCCCGGCAAAATCCTTGTATAGCCTCTTCGATTTCTCGATAAAGAGAAATATGACCAACAGTGGTTCGAATGTATATACAAAGAATTTCTTTTTTTATACTTTTGACTATTAGATAGTACCCGTAAATCTCATGATGGGTACCCAAAGATTCAAGTTAGGGGAATATTTTCACACTCTTATAAACAATGTTTTGAAGGGGTCCAGCGTCCTTGTTTATGATACTATTTATAACAGCCCAAGTCTACTGCTAGCACCCTCCAATCCATCTCGTCTTTGCTGGCACACCACCTCATGTCCATCCCCTTCGAGACTCAGCCTCCTCGTTGGCACATCATCTAGTAGATGACTCTAATACTATTTATAACAGCACAAACCCACCCTGAGTCGATATTGTTTTCTTTGAATTTTCTCTTTCAGCCTTCCCCTCAAGATTTTTAAAACGTGTCTACCAGTGAGATGTTTCAACACTCTGATAAAAATGCTTCGATCTTCTCCCCAAACCGATTCTTGTAAATTAACAATGGCTCTATTATTTGATAATGGGAGTGTTCAAAAAACTCGAACCACATCTTTTAAAACTAAATTAAGTTGAACCGAACTCACCGATCATTTTTAAAATATATATTTTTATTTACATACAATTATATATATTCTTTTTTTAATTTCATAAAACTGACCACCATAGGCAATTTAATATAAATTTTTAATTTTAAAAGAAATTATTATATTTATTTTTCAATACACAAAAAATTAATAATTTCCAAACATTAAAAGGAAGCTTTGTTTTTTAACCCAAAAAATAAACACAAACACATCATTGTCCCCTCTGATCTCTCTGCACAGTGAAATGATGGTTCTTTTTATAATATTTGAAACTTCACAAAAGGGTCGGTCCCGACAAATTCAAAAAATAGACTTACAATCCAACTCAATCTTATCCTACTTTTAAAACATTAAGAATATTTAGCGTTTGTAGGTTAGTGTTGCGTTCTCACTTGTAAATATCGTATGAACTTTATGAAATTTTAGTTATCAACATAACATATATTGTAAATAAGTAAAATTATTTTATTAATTGAAAAAAATATTCCGACTGTGATGTCCCACATTGGTTGGGGAGGAGAACAAACCACAATTTATAAGGGCGTGGAAATCTTACCCTAGCAGGCGTGTTTTAAAGCCTTGAGGGGAAGCCCGAAAGAGAAAACCCAAAGAAGACAATATCTGCTAGTGGTGGATCTGGGGCGTTACACCTACAACCCAACCTAACCTCAACATTGAGAGTTGGTTTGAGTTGTGAATTCTATTCGAGTTATTCGAGTCATCCACCTAACCAACTTAATCCAACCCAACCCGGGTACACGTGTACCCGACAAAATAAATATGAATGAAGGTGAGTAAATAGAAGAGGGGGAGTAGTTGAATGGAAAGTATGAGTTCTTGAATTCCCCATTTTCTAGTTTTGTCCACTAAATAGGGACATCTCACTTCCTTCCAAACATCAATTTAACCACTAAATCTTATCCTCTTTTACTCTTCTGAACCTACCCTTCTCCCACCTCTTTTATGACCTCTTTGTTTGACTCTCGGATTAAATATTTTTCTAATTCTAGGTTCAAAAAGTCGAGTCTAGGATTGATTCATAAAATTGTAGATGTGAAATCTCATATCGGGTGGAGAGAGGAACGAAACATATCTTATAAGGGTAAAGAAACCTCTCCCTACCAGACGCGTTTTAAAAATAGTGAGACTGATGGCGATATGTAACATACTAAAGTGGACAACATTTAGGAGTGGTGGACTTGGACTGTTACAGTAGGTTTGTTCTTTCTCCCTTTAAGCCATCGTTTTCATACGGTGTGATTTGAAAGACCTGTTGCTAGAGATATCTAGTAATCAGATAAATGAACGAAAGATATGCCTATGTCGGGTTTGTATTAAATTTAAAAAATAAGAGGAAAAAAGAGCAAAAAATAATGATTGATCGCTCTCATGCTTTTAAAGAAAATTTCCTAAGAGGTCATCAAATGTATGATTGATCCAAGCAAAATACGCTTAAACTTTGGAGTTCTTTTGTTTGACCCATCAAAAAGAAAGATGGGTAATAACACTTCTCCTGTTTGAACCGGGGTTTGAAACCAAACTTCTCCTCAGGAGAATAGATGGGTCGATTTAGGTGAGATCTAATGTAGATCCAACTTTCTATTCACTCGTGGGATCTGGGCGGTCCGGGGGGAACCACCTCGACTCCTCTCTTCTCAAGAATCCATACATCCCTTATCAGTATATGGACAACTATCTCTCGAGCACAAGTTTAGGTTCAACCTCAATGGGAAAATAAAACGGAGCACCTAACAACGTATCTTCACAGACCAAGAACTACGAGATCGTACCATTCGAGCCATTTTTTTCATGCTTTTCCCATAAGTCTGTTCATTCATGTATTAATCTTTTACTCGATGTCAAATTTTTAATTTTAAAAAGGAAAAAAAAAACATTTTTTACATATGGATTTAGATGAATCATGAGTAGTCTTTTCAAGTTCCCAACTTTATTTTAGTTGTTAAAAAAAATAATCGTTTTAATATATTAAAATTTTCCATTGCACTTTATAATTCAAACACATTGACTCACAGTCAAACGTAGTACAAATCAGCTGCCCTCAAGTACAATTGAACTCAAATATTCAATACCATTTAATTTTATTTTTAAGTATTTGACTTCCTGTCCAATACAAATTTTAAATTCCCATAAATTATATATATATATATATATATATATATATATTTTAATTCTTCTTCATAAAATTTATTATTGAGACGTCAGAGTCATGTTTATTCAAAGCATATTGCTTATGGCCGCATGACAGATATCATGTTGAGAATTATTGGGAGCTAGTTAATTTAGTGGAAGATCATAGATCTATAAGTGAGGAATACTATCTTCGTTGGTATGAGGGCTTTTGGGAAAACTTAAAGCAAAGACAATATCATACCATTATGGAGAGTCGTGATTCCTAACATGGTATCAGAGCCATGCCCTAAACTTAACTATGTCAATAGAATCCTCAAATATCGAACAAAGAATTGTGAGCCTCGACGGTATAGTCAAAAGTGATGAACAAAGGGTGTACTTTGTTCGAGGGCTCTAGAGAAACAAGTCAAGCCTCAATTAAGAGGAAGCTATTCGAGTGCTCCATAAGGCTTAGGGGAGGTTTTATAGTGTACTTTGTTCGAAAGAGCCCAAAGCAAAGCCATGAGAGCGAGTCGTGATTCCTAACATATCACGGTTAACCAATTAAGTGGGGGAGGATGCCACGGTCATGTATGTCCAAGGCGTGTTGTCAATGGCCGCATAACAGATATCCCGGTCTTGCTTGTCGAGGACATGTTGTCCATGCTTACATTCCCATTCTAAACCTAATATAACTTCAATGGTTCCAATTTTTAAAATATTATTATTTTTAAAATTTTAAAAACATTCTTAAATTTATAAAAAAGAAGTATTAAAAATAATCTTATCTTTACATATAAATAATTAATCTTTTATTTCAGAAAATATAAATTCATAAATATTTTTAAAATATGATAATTTAATTAAAAAAAATATTTAAAGTTGAATATATAAAAAATATGAAAATAAGAAATAAAAAAGTGAAAGAAAAAGAATATGTCCATGTATTCATAAGTTAATAACCAGTGGATAAAACCCTAAACCCTAAACCCTCCCTAAACGCTAAACCCTCCGCACCACTTTTTCTTACATTAAAATCATTTCCATTTCCCAAAAGCAATTAAATCACTTTCTAATTTCATGCAAATTTCAGTAAGATGATCGCGAGCTCTGCCCCCACGGCATCCCATGATCCGCCGGAGATGGAGGAGCATTATACACGCACCCACCCATCGGAGTTGCCGTTGCGGCGGCGGCCGGAGACCCATCACCACCGTTGTTGCTGGGTTTGACATCCTCCCCCTCCTCCTCTGTTTCGCTCGGCAGCCGGTGGAACACTGGGTTTATAAACGTCGCTGCAACCACCACCACCAGACTCGCCGCCGTCACTTTCCCGCCAACAATGCCTCCGAATACCTTGTTAAGAATTTTATTAATTTAAAAAAGAAAATGGGTATTTCACAAAATTAATTAATTAATTAATTGATTGATTTAGTGGTTGGGTTAAGCTCTCACCTGACCTTGAGCGCCGGCGAGGCAGATCCCAAAGGAAGAAGAGGAAGGAGAGCAAAACGGCGTCGTATTACCGAGGAAAGAGCCGGAGAGAGAAACGAGGCTGAACGGACCATGAAGAGATAGAGAAGTGGAATGCGACATTGGGTGTCGTAGCGTAACGTTGGAAACAGAGCCGGAGCCGCTGAGGATGGTGAAGCCGACATGTCGATTACGGGCGAAGTGGAGGAGGGATTCGACGACGTCGTTTCCGGCTGAGATCTCGATTACTACTGGCTTCATGGCGGATTCATTCTCTTTGGTTATAACGATTGGAGGCTTTGGTTTGTTCTTTGATCCTGGTGGCCTTCCACGTGGCTTTTTGCCGACGGTTTCCGCCGAGGAGGAGAGGAGATTTTTGGGTTTTGCGGCGGAGAGGGGTCGGTGATCGGAAGAAGAGGAGGAGGAGGAGGAGGAGGAGGAGGTGAGGGGTTGGTGGGAGAGAGAGATTGCGCCGCCGTAGTCCGCCATGGGGTTAGAATTGTTGGAAAATGGAGTGTTTTTATTTCTGGGGGTTTTAGAAACAGAGGAAATTTGTTTAGATATAGAAGGAGCTCTGCTTTTTCCCTTTTGGATTTGGAACCATTTGGATTTTGGATCACAAAAGAAAACAGATATAGTGGGACCCACTTCTAGGGTTTTTTTTTAAATCTTTTTATTAGTATTAACTTCCAAAAAAAAAAAAAAATCTAAATTGATTAGTTTTTGGATATAGGGGTTAGTTTTGGTACTAGATTTAAAAATTTTTAAAATTTTCATTCAGAGTAGGTCGAAAAAATAAAAAAATATCTTAACGTTAGTATATGAATGAAAATTGTTAGTATCTGTGATACGATTTGTAGTATTTACTTCTTATACGGAATATTTGACACATCATTAAATGATATATTATTTTATGCTCAAACAAAAACATAAAAGAACTACTCATGTTTTCTTGCATTTGTCGCAGTTCTCATACAAAATTTCAAGATCTCGAGGAAAGAGATAATGGGATATAAGTAAACAGTTTTTGTCTATTGATTATTTTTTTTTACTTTTTAAAATTTTAAGAAAATTAATGAAACTGGTAAAAAAAAACAAAGTACTCATAATTTCCATAAAAAAAATTAATGGAAAAGGCATTTTTGAGTTTTTTTTTTTTTTTAATGAAACTTTTGAAAGTTTATAAATATTTTTTAAGCGAGAAGTTTCAGGAGTATTAATGTGAGATCTCACATCGATTGGAAAGGGGAGCAAAATATTCCTTATAAGGGTGTGGAAACCTCTCCCTAACAAACACGTTTTAAAACCATGAGGCTGACGATACGTAACAGGCCAAAGTGATATATGTTGGTAGTGGGCTTGGGCCGTTACAATTTTCTAACTTACTAAAATTGTGAGTCAAACTAAAATGTTTTGAATAGTAATTGATTGTAACAGCCCAAACTAGTAGTAGATATTGTCCTATTCGAGGTTTCCCTTCCGGACTTCCCGTCCCTCTATCGGGGAGAGGTTTTCACACCCTTATAAAGAATGCTTTGTTCCCCTCTCCAACCGATGTGGGATCTTACAGTAGACTTAGGCGGTTACAAATGGTATTAGAGTCAGACACCAAGCGATGTGCCAGCAACGAGACTGGGCCTCAAGAGGGGTGGATTATGAGATCCCACGTTAGTTGGAGAGGGGAACTAAGCATTTTTTACAAAGGTGTAGAAACCTATCCCTAGCAAACACGTTTTAAAACCTTGAAATGAATTCCGAAAGGAAAAGTCTAATAAAGACCGTATCAATTAGAGTGAATCATATCAAATTCAAAGAATTGGCAGAGTCAAACCAGCTATGGGCCACTCAATGACACTGAAGCTAGTGGGAGGGGATGAAGAAACCACTAACCAACCAAAGAAACACAACACACAAACACAAAAGCTATCAAAACTCATCGTCATTATAAGTTTAGTCCGTTAACTTTCATGTCATATCTAAAAATACGTTCCTGAAAATTTTGAAATATTTACGTTCACGGCTAACCCATGTTCGTGATATAGATGAGTAGCAATGATGAATTTACAGTCAGGTTTGCAAGAACAGTTGTTGAATCAAGAGACAATCATGTGAGTAAATGAGTAGAAAAACTAGTGTTATTTAGCACAGCTTGCTTGGATACATTCACCATGAAATCCTCTATACATTGTGCGAATAAAAAACGAGCTCTAATCACAAGACAAAGAATGTCATGTTGCCATGACTATAACAGATGATTTAGTATATAGATATCAAGAACTCTGTTTAAGAAGAGTTGCAAGCTCAAAAGATCAAAAAATAGTATCAAAGATTAGTCATAAATACCATTTGATTATGAAGCCAGGCAGGCAATTATCAGAAGAACGCCCTGCTACCATAAAAAACTCGAGATCCGTCGTTTTTCTTTGGGGTGATTTCTGGTTTGGTATCATGGGTTTGAATCACAACGCCTCGGTGTTCATGCTCGAGCGCGTCGAGATCCATTGGAAGCTTCATCTTCGCCAAAGACTCGGTAAACTGCTGCATACTCTTCATGTACATGTCCACAATTTGCTGCTGCATTGCAGACTGCTCTGCATCAAGATTAATGTTCCCTAATGGAGCTGAAAACAGCTGACCAAAAGGGATGTTTCCTTCTTTTTTTATGCTAATCTTATCTTCCTTGTTTGAATTTTTTGATTCCTTATCCTCTTCAGCTCCTATGTTCTTCCTTGAAGTTGGAGTATCTGGGCAAGGACAAGTGATTTGATTTCTAGCTTCGGTTGTAGTGATTGAAGCATTGACAGAATTCGAGGACTCGCCTGAGAAACGGATTTTCTTTTCAACTGAATCGATCGAGTTTCGATCATCGCTCAAACTCGTCGTTGTGGAGTTTTGAATGCTGCTGTCATTTGGGGAAACTGATCCCCCTTGGTGTTCTTCAGATGAATTAGCAGTCATTTCTAAGTCATATGATGGTGGTTCGGGAGGCGATGCACCGAGACGAAGAAACGTGGCAATTCCCGGCCTCGAAGCCAAATCAAAGTATTCAGACACCATTTGTTGATTCTCCATCACCACATTAACATCAGGGAATTCAATCCTGGAAAACTCATCTGAATCTGATACTTTCCTGTCTAACAACACAACTTCTGAAGATATTGATGAACTTATTGGCAGATCTGATATCGAATTCAAGGCATCGACAGGCAACGATTTATCGAACGACAGACTCAAACGAACCGTTCCCGCCGGGGAATGGAAGAGATCAGTAGAAGATAGGCTATAATTCTCAGTCATTTTCCCTTTACCAACAATTTGTGAAAGTGGAACTAAAGCAAACCCCAGAAGCTGATCTTCCAAATAGTTTCTAGCTCTACTAAGCATCCAAATCTCACATTTGAGCACAGAATCAAGATGAGTAATGTTCATACTCAAATTTTCATTGAAATCAGGATTCTTCCCACCGCCATGGATGACTCTAGTGGACAAGGTCTGGTCTGGATTATAAGTTAGAGAAAACTTTGCATAAACATCTTGATTTTCATATATGCATATATTATGAATGTTTCTAGCATGATGAACATAAATTTCAAGAACACCGGAAGAGTCCGGATCGTTTATGTTGCTCGAGTTCATATCGTATCCAAACACAGAAATCTCATCAAAGGAATCCATCAGAAAAATCACGGCCTCCTCCCCCACTCTAATCAACAAAACAACAGATCGATTACAAACGAACCCATCACAGACAAACCAATTAAAACTCGATAAACTGAAGAAAACAAACAGAACCCATTTGATTTCGATCAAAATCTCGAAAACCCAGCAAAGGAATCACGAAAACAGAGAGAGGGAAGAACTTACAAGGGAAGAATGAGGTGGGATTGTTAGGTATTCGTGGAATTAAAGGGAAAACTGATGATTGGGGGTTGTTGCTGTGAAGAAGTTTTGAAGGTTTTTGGTGAAAGGAAGAAGGGTCGGGGGTGGGTGAGCGATGGGGATTTTTGGGTTTGGCTTTTGGGGTTTACTTTTGCTTGACATTGCAGCTTCCACTTCCGGCGATAATTGGTTCCACTGAAGCAATTGGAGGCGCCCCACTCGGCCCCCCGCTCGGCCCCATCGCCATTCTCTCAAAGCTTCTCATCCATGGCATTGCGCCGCTGAATCAATAATCCCATAACCTTACAAAATATGATCCCTTGCTCCATTCTTAGGTTCGATAATCAAAGTCTCACGTCTGCTAATTTAGGAAATGATCGTTAGTTTATAAGTAAAGAATACTAACTCCATTCGTACTAGGCCTTTTGGGAAGCACAAAGCAAAGCCATGAGAGGTTATGCTCAAACGGGACAATATCATACTATTGTGGAGAGTCGTGTTCGTCTAACACTTACCATCCCTTTAGCCATTCATCCCGGCTCGTAAATGGATTCAAGTACCATTATGATCGCCTCTTTCATGATCTTTTCTATAGGCCGAATTAGTGTGAACCGTCTAAACTACAACAAACCTAAAGACTAAATTTTAACTTTCTTAGAGTCAAATTTGTAATTTAACTTTATTCAAACCAATCGACCGTGGCAACCTCTCTTGCCCGGACGACAAATCTAGAAGAGAGAATTAGGAACGTGTTAAAATATATATATATTTTTTTTTTAAAACAAAGGCAAACTATAGAATAAAACAAAATGTTTCATTATTATTATTATAATTATGATTGGTCGACAAGCATTAGCATATAATAATGAGAAAAGGTAAGGTTTTGGAGAGTGACCAATAGCATTTTGACACAAAAAAAACATAGTAAATCTAACCACTTGGATTTCTCCGAACATTGTTGTTTTCAGTCTACAATGTCATCCTAATTAAACCCATAAAAAATGTCCCAATTGTGGATTAGTTATTAGGTCTTTGTTTCTAAATGTGTCTTTTTAGTTCTTTATTTCGGTGGTCAACAATCAAGATCACGGACGAAGTCATCTGGTGATGGTCGGTGATCATTGGTCATTGATTTCAATCCATTGCATTTTTCTAGTCCCTATCTTAGTTATCAATCCTCGATCTTGATTCTCAGTTTAGGTTATTCGTTAGTGGCTTTTGGTCCCTAATCTTGATCGTTGACCATTGGCATTCGGTCCTAGTTGCTAGTCACTGTTTCCCAATCCCAGTAGTTAGCCATTAGTCAACGACAATTAGCACTAGAGACCAAGGACCTTAACCAAGGATAGAGACCGACGACTAGAACTTGGTAATTAGGGATTAGGACTTGCGATTGGAGTTAGCTTTGGAACTAGCCTTTGACGGGTAGGACCAAACAAACATTAACTCAAAAAATTTAGTGATTTCGCCTTATGCCAGTCACGTAGGTGGTTTTATTGTTAGCTTGGTTGGATGAATTGTATGATGTATGAATGACGCATGCTCTCTGGCCTTACACGTTGGATGTTTTGTAATTGTTCGACGTGTGATATGTTATGTCTAAGTTATCATATAAGTTATGCTATGATATGAATTATGTTATATCATAAGTTATATTATGATGTAATTATGCTTTGTTATATAACTATGTTTTGATATCGATGTTGTATGATGTATGAACCTCCATACGTCACACTGTGTAAACTATGTTATCATGTATGTCAATCATGAAAGATACGACAAGTATTATGTATGTATGTCTCATACAAACAGTATGTCATGAAAAAAAATAGAGGTATGACTTGCGTCATAAGTATATGCTATGATTTAAAACTATGGGGATCTCATGCATTTTGTATGTCATGTGCATTGAGATACTTTCCCGGTATAATTAGTACGGACGAATACATTATGATATCTATGTACATTATGATATTATGCGAGCTCTTTTCCTTCCGTAACTCCAACAGTGTGAGTGTGCACTAGTCGAAGGACAAGTCCAGAGGGTTGTATATGAGCCCACTGGGATTTATCCAAATCTATATGGAGTTAAAAAAAAGAATAAAAGAAAACAATTCAACACGAGCAAATAAAGTGATTTTGTTGCGGAAAATGTCGAGACCATCAATTGTTAAATTCGAATTTCAAATCATATAAGTGGGTTTGGGCTAGATCGTTGCGCTCCTGCCCCACATCTTGGCAACGTAGGATGATGGGCAAGATCCCTCTAGCCGCAATGGTGTGGGGGTGTCAAAGATTGTTGCCTCGTGGCGAACTCTCAAGGGTTTTAAATCCTGAACACAAAGTATTATAAATCCAATGTGCTAGATATGATATCCACCATTTATCTTGAAGTATAGCGTATAGACGTAATGATTTTAAAACACTTAGACATTCAAATAAGAAAATGTTTTACCTCGAATGTTTACTAATAATAACAAAATTTTCTGTTTGGCTTACACGAACTTTAGTCCAAATCCTACAACATAGCTAATAATTAACGGGTTAACATATTACTCAAGTCAGCTCTTACCTAAACGTCTTTTCACTTGCTTCAACGTCCAGCCTTGTTAAAAGCTCGAGAATGACCCTAAAGCAATCAAAATTAGAGTAAAACATAAAGTAATGCTCCTTTCAATCACAAATAATGTGACTTTGAATCTTTTTCCCCACTAATAATTGGAGTGTTTGGTAAGTTTTAAATGAAATGATAGAAATGAGTAAAAAGTTAAAATTAAAATGGGAAAGCATTGAAAAATAAAATTTAGTTATAATTTTAACCTATCTAATATTATTTTGTAGTAAAGAAAATTATTAATCTCATTAAAAAAAAAAATGGTCAAAATTAAACCATTATCTCTCCCAAATGATTATAGAGGTGTTTGAAGTCAAACCCTCATAATAAACTATCTTTTTTTTTTTTTTTTCTTTTGCAGTCAAAAAGTCATTAAAAATATTTTTAAAAAAAAAACGCAAAGGATCTTCAGAAAATCATTACATCCAAGATTTGTTTGTCATTTTATGAAAATAATTAAATGTTCTAAATTTTATAATCTCTTATGAATTAAAGCTATGTTTATGACTCATAATGAAAATAGGCTCGAGATTAGGACTCGTAATAAGAATTTCATTATTGAATTTGAATGAAATATGTATGATTACCAAAATTACCTTTTTTTTTTTTTAATTTCTAGTATAAAATATTAAAATATCATTTTTTTTATTTACTCACTATAAATTTTATACATGAAAAAAATTAATATCTACACGATTTTTTTTTTATTATGTAGGATTCAAAAAAATAAAATAGTAATGATCTTAAATTTCACTCCTTCAATTCAAATCTTGATAGAACTACCTTTAAAATAAATAAAAGAATACAATTTTCAGAACAAGATCAATATCCCGCTGATATATCCATCCCGATATAGATATCGATCTTTAGTTTTTTTTTTTTTTTTTTTTTTTTTTTGCTTGAATATATGATATATATTATAAATNATCATATCTAGATATCACATCAATATTGATATCAATTCAATTGCATCACAAATAAACTAATTAGCAAACCTGTAATTGCCTAAGCCCACCACGAGTAGATATTGTCCGTTTTAGTCTGTTACATATCGTCGTAAACCTCACGGATTTAAAACACGTTTGTTAGGAAGAGGTTTCTACAGTGTTTCATCCTCTCCAACCAAAGTGGGATCTCGTAAAACCTAGGTCTCTAATTGTAGCTTAACAACATAGGCCAAATCAATACAATCATCCATAAGGTGTGTTAAATAGTTATTTTGTGACAATCTGCAAATAAACTTCTAAAATATCCACAATAAATTCAAAGTTAATAGCCAAAATCAGAAGATAAATAATGTGTATTCTGCAACAGTCACACGCAGCCCTCCAAAAAAAAATAAGTCCTGGAAAATTGGTCCTATATCTTTGTTGTTCATCTGAGAGAAACACAAGAAACAAACAGTCATTCCTTTCTCATCGTGACCCAAAATTCATGCATGAGGGCTGGGAAGTTGTTTAAGAGACCGTAAGTGAAAACAAAATCTTGGCAAAGGAAAACTCATCCCCATAGCCTACTGATAAAGCCCTTTCTGTCCTTTTTCATTCTATTCTCAAGAGATGGGAAGTCAATGTAGTTAAAAGCAAGGTCCAGAACAATGGGATTCCGAGGGATTGCCCGAAACGCGGGGGGAAAGGCTTCAATGCATGGAGCAGTCTTGATGTTCGAATCGCCAACTGCAGACTCATAGTTATCGAGGCTCTGAAGGAGGTATTTGACCGACTGTAACATATTGAAGATGGATTTGATAGATGTTAGCATCCATGCAAGCTATAAACTAAAATAAGAACGTGTGCTCCCGAAAACATGGCTTGGCTAAGGAAGAAATAAGAACTAGGTGTATCTATACAACAGGAAAGCGATCAAACATGCTCAAAGATTTACTTAGGTCGATTCTTTTGGTTAATCGTCCTTTAAGCGGTCTCTCGATTTTCATCGTCCAGTGAGTATTATTGCATCCAGAACTAAGTAATTCAAGTTCATTCAGTTTTGTTCCAGCTTAAAAAGGAAAATACAGACAGAACGAATGTTATAAGTACCTTCTTCTCTGCTCCAGTCAATGATATGTTAGAGATCTTCTTCGACAGATTCTCTGGAGCCTTCACCTCCTCAATAATTCCAGTTGCATGCTCTATACAACTGTTGGCTCTGCATTCCTCGATCAATGTTTTCAACTCTTCGATTATCTTCTGTTGAAAGAAATAAAGCAGAGGTTCTTTAAAAAAAGTAAAAAAACAATTTCAATTGTTCTGAAGAACTACTGTTGGTGAAAACAAACTAAAAGAAACAAAGAGGAGGCGTTTTCTCTGAATTTTTGCTCGCTTTTAAAACGTAATCTTAAAGTTTATAGACCTCAACAAGATCAGAAAATATTCCTCAAAGGGAAGTGAAGATCCACCAACAGACTATTGCAATGCAACAAGCTACAGCAGTGAAAACTACCGAAGATAATAAAATAATGTTGAACCCATAAGACAAGTGGTTGGATGTTCTGCCTAGTATGCTACCAGAGTGGTCTACATGATACACATACCGGATCGCTGATATTTTCTGTACGGAATTTTTGTATGGCATCTTCAACAAGGGAGCGAGCATGGCAATAAAGTACATAAGCTTCGGCTCTTTTTCCAGCCAAACTGTATGATTTTGCCAAGTAAAAGCACCTGAAAATATACAGAGGAGGATCTATCATTTACAGCAACCTAGTGTCAGCAAACATCAATTGATCTACTCTTGAGTAATGACATATAAACAAGAGGGAAGATCAAATGTAATGACAAGATGCGCAGGGGCCAAGGAAAGAATGTTCTCAACCCAGACACCATTTATTCTTACACACTTTTGGAAATGAGAAGAGTGAATTAATTTGTTTTTTATTGGTTGGGGGGGTGAGGGGAGACTAACTGTATCACACGTGCTACATGGTTTCCAAGGGTTGAATAAGTTTTAGACACTATTACACGGATGTTTTGCTAACTTTTCTATTTTTGTCTCTTATCAGTAAGTTCTGAAAATCGCATCATCTTCAACACTAATAACACTGATGATAATTGTAAAAAAAATTAAAAAATTAAAAAATCTATAAACAAAATGATATGTCCATATGATACTCCAAAGAGATGCGCCTGAGAATGAATGTCAACGCTGGCATAATATCACCTCGACAGGTTAAATAGAACAAGAGAATGCAAAGCAAACAAGGTGCAGGATACAGCTAAAAGCAATGAGTTATAGGGTCAAGGAAAATGGCGGGGAATCTAACGCATTATGAGCAAATTTACAAGGATTAAAAGAACAAAAAGATTTCTATGCTCGAAAAGAGAACAGGTAATCCAGAATGCAAATTGGGATTATCAATGTAAATATGGAGGTTTTTCTGATCAGCAAGAAAGATTAGGAACTCAAGGGCAGAAACCTTTCTCCACGGAAAGCTATGCTTTTAAGCGAGCACTCCTCAGCAAACACTACTTCTTCCTGCCTCTTATCTCTTCCAGAACTGACTAAATCAGAAAGATCAGCAATATTCTGCAAAAGAGAAAAAAAAAAAAAAAAAAAAGTTGAGAACAAAAATTATATATAGCTATTGCTAAACCCTCCAGAAAAACCTCTGTTTTTAGTCGAGCAGAACAGTTGGATCATTTCAAATAATGAAAAGGATACAAGAATGCAAAAAGATGCTTACTTGTAATAAGAGATCATACAAGCGAACAAGTTCCTCCGGCTTGGTAACTTTCTCATTTTTTTCATCATGACGCCTAACAAGCTTACTTTTTGCAATTTTTACCAATAACTGGTTGCGTTCTATTGTCCTTTGACCCAACACTGCACTAACAGCTTTATCAAGCCCACTTAAATCATCTTTAACATTTTCAGCATTTCCAGCACTGACCTAAACAAACAGAATCAGAAACGTTTAAGCCTGGAAGATCAAATTAGAAGAGACACAAACACACTAAAGAATCCAAAGAAAGGCTACTGTCAATCTTCCACATACCAAATCACTGCGAATGGAGCTCCTTGCCTCATGGTAGGCTGCAAAGATCTTATCAAAAATGGACAATCTTTTCTCTGCAGGAAGTGAATCTGCTGAACCTTGCAAGTCCTTTTCTAATTCCCGAGCTAGATAATTTCATGCAGACATAATTAGAAATTATGGATGAAGAAAGTGCAAAATGGAAATATGCACGTGATGGTAAGGGCACACTACTACAGATTCCTAGAAAATACAAAATAATAAGGAAATCTGGATGAAAAAAGTGCAAAATGAAAATATGCACATCAGTAAGGGCATATCCTCGACGGATTCCTAGAAAATACAACATAATAATGAGTTATATAGGAATATGTTTTGCAACTTATTATCAAGCCAAACTCTTCCAAGTGTAATCAATATAAAATTAACAGAGAGCCTAGACACCAGCACATATAAAAAATGCTAACCACATATTATACATAAATACATTATAACCAAGTAAAATAGAAAGAGGACTCTGTGGTTGAGAAAAATAGAAAAGGAAAGAATGGAGGATAGAAAACAAAAAGACAACTAGTTAAGAGAGGAAACAAGAGTAACTTTCATTAGATCAAGTAAACTTCGAAAGAGTGAAAAGAAATCAACCCATAACCAAGGAAGATGGAGCTCAACTTAGAAATTTTCTCGGTAACCTATCCACAGTATTAAGGACTTCAGGTTTCTATGAAAAAGAGATCAAATGAAGAACTTTACTTTCTTTGGAGGTTTAGATTTCCAAGTATAGTGCACCAGGGGTTTTCATCTTGGCTTTAGGTTTAGTAAGTTGTTAGAAAGTGGATATTGCCGAGAAAAAACCACTTAGATCTTACTCCCATCATAGACTGCTTTTGCCGTTACAGAGTTGGACTGCATCCAGATTTTCCACATATTCAGCCCACCTAGGCACTTCTCAATGAAACTAATTGATAAGAGAAAGAATGGGTCTTTGCCTCGTTAGATCAGGAAAAGAAGCCACGTGATAGACAAATATCATTTGGAACTTGATCACCAATAAGCAATGTCAAAAAGTTCAATGATTTGAGTATCCTCTCGATGGGTTTCAGAAATCCACCTTTTATCTACATAACATCGTCAAAATTACCACCTCCAATGCACCAGCAACTATGACAAAGACCATAGAAATCATAGATTTCCTCCAACTCAAAGAATATTCCAACCATACCAACAGTAGTAGTGTTATCATTATAAAAAACATTTACGGAAAGCAAAAATGAGGACTTTGCAAATCAATATAGAATTTTCTTCCACGGAACATGAATACCAAGAGCAGCTCTTTCAAAGCTAAAAAAACCACTCCATTTGAGATGAGTAAATAGTCATAAGATGAGCTCTATCTACCATGGGAACTTCAGTTTATTGAGAGAAAGCATATTTGAATCAGAATGTCTAAATAGCATTGCGTACCAAACTCCTCTTTCTATATCCTCAAGGCCACTTAACATTCCATGAAAGAATCTTCATAACATAAGGTAAACGTCCCAATCATCATAGATGGAAGTAACAAGATTTCTTCACTCCCAACACCCCCAATCCCTTTTCTATGTACATGAGATCCGTAGGGATATAGACATGACTGTTTCCAATATGGACATGAAACCCATAGGGATATAGACAAAAACCAAAAGAATTATAGTCATCCTGTTCCAGATAAGTAGAAGTTTCTCCAACTAGAAAATCTCCCCTTTATCCTACGTCAACTGTCCCCCAAACACCCTCAGTTCTAGACAACCCAAATAATGCATCTAAAAATTTTAGAAACCAATAATTTTTTTTTTGTTTTGGAACATATATAAACAGGCCATTTAATTTTAGGTGGTTAGCATATAAGTTCCTAACCGAGGAAAATCATCATAAATCTCAATATTTAAATGATGTATAAAAACAAACACCAACCTTTTAATATGGCAACTCTGGTTTTTGCATTGGATATTGGAAACCTATGACCAAGCCAGTGAAACTCGGTCATGGAAACAGCCTGCTGAGATCTGGCCTCCGACATGATGGCCTACAAGCAAGAAAGTACGAGAATATAAAATAAACTAAGACCGCTAATAGACTAAAAGAGTAAAGACATTATCAGATCAACCAAACACAGAACAAGAGAAAAAACATCACCACCGTTATGAAAGTTCAGTTTTTTTACTGAAAACCTGAGCAGTCAAATAGTTTGCAGTTGAAGAATATTTCTGAGGTTCTTTCAATAACAGGCAGTGTTCTCAGGGCTACGGTCAACCTAACAATAAATGATGGCTATAAGACCTTTTTTTCTACTAAAAGTCAAGCTTTCATTGAGAAAATGAAAGCTTAGGTTATACAACCGCAGGTCCAAACATCCATATCTATACTGAGATCAAAAAGAAAGGTAGATAAGAAAAATATTGTCTAGGTAATAGAAATTGTCCTTAGATGAAAAGCTCTCCAAATAAAATAAAAGCAAGACTTTGTTGATGCCACAACATTTTAAAAGCAGAAGTAAATTTTTCATTTTGGTCCCAGAGTTTTAAGGAATAGGTTTGCGTTGTGCCCCAAATTTCTAATGTGTTTAGTCCCTAAGTTTTAAGAAATAGGTTTAAAATGCCTTTGGGCATTACGTTTTCCATTTGCTGAAGGAACAAATTTTTTTATTATTTTAAATTCTAACCTGGCGTTTGAAATTAAAAATAAATAAATAAATAAATAAAGTAATTTCTCTCTCCCTCTCTCCACATTCTCTCTCCTATCTCCTCCCTCCCTTCTTTATCCTCTATCTTCCAATTCTCTCTCTTAACTGCAAAGGGTTGCCACAGGGGAGCAGTCCCTGTTGATGGTTAATTTTCACAAGCACTTGACATTGGTGACGACAATTTGGTATTGCCAAAGCCAGACTTGCTCAAAGTTCATTCCTTGCCGAATATCAACTAAATCTCTCGACCGCCCAATTCCAAATGCCACCACTTTCCATCCCTCTACCGCATGACCCAGTGTCCCGCATGCCAACCGTCTACTTCCCCTAGTTTCCATTGACCCATTGGCCTTAAGTTTTGTGGGTTGTCGCGATTTCACATACAAGCTGAGGCTAAATTCACTATTTTAGACCGAACTCAGAAAAGAACAAAACAATTCCTATCCTCCACCATCTCGGAATCATTGCTCTCGTCAACTCCCGCAACCCTACACCACCGCCACCAAGCTCCAGCCTTTACCCCTGATCAAGGAGACGATGCCTCTAGTCCAGCCGAAAAGAGTGAGAGAGGAAAGAGATCTATTTTATATTCTTTATTTCAAATTTCACATCAACGTTAAAAAAATTAACTCACTTTTTTTTAAAAAAATGTCGCTGTAGCAAATGAAAAAGTAACGTCGGGAACTTTTATACTAATTTTTGAAAATTCAATGACCTGTAAAACCTATTTCTCAAAACTCAAGAACTAAAAATGCACATTTTGGAAACTCGGAGGACCAAATGAACCTATTTCTAAAAACTTGAGGACCAAAAAGATAATTTTTCCAAAGTAGTACTCTATAACCAAGTAAACTTAAACCAAGGCCTCCAAAACTTTCCTGAAAACTTATACATATCTTCATTGAAAACAAAACAACTTCGCAGTAAAAGAAACACCAAAATCAACAAGAAAAATGAATTCTTGTAAACTGTGAAAACCAATTTGAGTCGGACTTTTGTCAGTTGAACAGATATCTTTCAGTAAGTTTTTTTAATTTATGATGCTCCTACATAGATACATTGGATATAGTTATAAATAAAAATAAAATTGGAGCAAAAATGACAATTCATAAACTTGAAAGTAAAAAGCAAGCAAACATACCTCTAATTTAGCTTTGAACAGGTCTAGAGCAGGACCTTCCATCTCCCCAATATGTAAAAGTTCAGAAGCCTGTAGATCTGACTTCCCTATCTTGTGCAAGCAGTATCGTATACTAGGTTCTAGCTCCTCTACACGTTCACGACACAAAACTTGATTCTCTAGGTCTCCTACTTTCCCAAGTTCTTCATAAACCGCTCTGAAAGGTAAACAAAACATTACCTAATAAGTTATCTGAAAAAATCAAAATGAGATGATAAATGACGCAGGGCCTTTAGGAAATCAAGTGGCCTTAACAGTTTTTGGATTCTTTACACATGGATAACAGTAGAAATCGTAGATAAATTAAAATTTTCTTCTTTTTATCTTAGAGTCATCTTCAGCAGTAAGAAATCAAAATGCAAGTCACATTCTCATCAGCTGCACTTACACACTGAAGCTTTAATGATCCTTTTAGTGTTGGCTTACCCAACCTTTGAGGATCGCCAAAGCCCTTCAATCCTCCTTTCCTTTAGGGTTCAAAGCCTCAAGACAAGACGAGGACTCTCTCACTTAATGCTCTAGGGTCATTTTGTGGGAAATTTGGTTGGAACAAGATAGAACTTTCAGTGGAAGGAGATGAAGAGGGAAGAATTTGTGGGAATTGAAAGCTTGAATAGAGGCAATAAACCTGGTTCCATACCAGATCTCTTCTAAAGGCCCCATATTATCATAAAGAATATATCTACTCTGTGTCTTCCAAACTTTCCTAGAATGGCAGTGACCATGTTTCTCTAATGGATTATAGGCCTTTCTTATATAGAGTATGGGAAAAGAAATACAAAAACAAAAATAAACTATTACAGCATCCATAGAGAATTATTTGCATAATGCATCCTAGCCCGAAAAGAGAAGGTCATTCAAGAATTAGTTGTTCAGTTTAACAAGGAAATTAACGATCAGGAAAATACAAGGAAGCACCTAGCTCTTTTGAAGTTCAGTAATGCAGTGTCCCAATTCTGATCTTGTTCAAACAACAAGTTCCCAGTCATATACGATGCATAAGCCTACATATAGGAACAAATAGTTACCAGCTGAGAAGCAAAAGATGATGAAAAATCACTCTTCACTAAGTTTAAAATTTCAAGGTTAAAAGAATATCATATGTGATTTATATTTCATAAGGAAAAAAACTAGGATCACACCTCTGCTTCCAAAGACGTTCTTGAATCTCCCTTGCTTGCACACAATTGTGCAAAGAGAGTGGCCCATTTTACCGCCTTCCTGAGCCTACCAATCAAATAGATACGCTGGCGTGCAT
Source organism: Cucurbita moschata (assembly GCF_002738365.1). Taxonomy (NCBI): domain Eukaryota; kingdom Viridiplantae; phylum Streptophyta; class Magnoliopsida; order Cucurbitales; family Cucurbitaceae; genus Cucurbita; species Cucurbita moschata. Next base: position 2,235,847 of record NW_019268541.1, read on the forward strand.
TTGGACCCGCTGGTAATTGCCTTTTCTCCATAGCATGACTCCATGCTCTCTCCGCCATATAAAGAACCACATGGAGAAACCTATTTTAAATCCAGAAGTTGATAGTTTAACACTTTATTCATAATGATTTTTGCAATGTATTTATCTTCACAGACACATTCCAATCTAAAAATACCCGTGCCACTACATCTGAACTCATATCATAAGATTCTAACAATCGTCAAATTATTTACCACTTGATCATCTTCTTTCTCTTCCACTTTTCCTTCCCACTTCATTAGAATCAGTGTACATTAAGGGGAAACATAATTGACCACTTTGTTAACAATTTCTAGAGTGCAACATTTTGTAGGCAATAACAGGAGGAGACGAATTCGAAGTGTAAATCCAAGAAGGGATTAAAGATACAAAACGTAAATATGTGAAGAATTGAATGTTACTCTCTGCTTGCAAAAAACTATAAATGGGACAAACCTGACTTCACTAACAGTTGATTGAGTTATGGCTCGTTTGGTGTACTTTCCACGACCATGAGTGAACTTCAGAGATTTATACAGCCTCCTTAGCCGAGCTGTGCAATACCTCCTACGCATCAAAAATAATAATAATAAATCTACCAACAATCAGCAGCCTACGCAATCAAGAGAACTCCAGAACGCTATAAACGCTAGCATAATTGGAAGTATGAAACTAAGACAGCGTAACAACTTATCAATAAAGTCAGATTTATACAAAACGCGTTTGCACCAACCGATAGCGAGTATAATCTCCATGACGCAATCCATGCTGCATCTGAGCAGATTTCAAGAGCTGCAATACTTCAAAAACAAATAAAATGAAAACAGAAATGCACCGTCAGCATAAATAAATAAATAAATAAGTCTAGCGTGATGAAATTTGCCAAAGCTGATAAAATGGGCAAAATGAACACACCAGACGAAGTTTAAAACACGAAAAAACTCGAACAGTTTCTCAAGATCAATGAAGGAAACAACAGCAATTGACAAGAGCATACCGTTGACGGAAAATCTAGGATTATCAGGGTCAGAAGCATTGGAGTTAGCGCTGTCGACTTCCATGGACGCCATTTGCCTCTACTTCGCAATCCGGACCTTAAAAAAACACGAAAAGAAACCATCAGACTACAAAATTGTTACACAACTGCCAATGAATGAAGCTATATCCATGGATTCCGACTTGACCGGCCGGAGAAATGCTGAAACAGGCCCTAGGGATCGGAATCTGAGATTCATTTGCGGGGGAATCAGAATGCTTACTTCAGGTCTCTACAACTGCCCTGGCGATCTGTGGGAAGTAGCGACGGCTGCTGCGAATCCTCGGATTGCCTCTGTGACTCGAACCGTTCGCAGATTTGGTAGTGTTCTTGCCAAAATTGGGTTTCTTTCAATGGAAAGGACAAAATCCAAAGCCGAAAAAATTAAACCAATGAAATTTGGGTTCGAACGTCTGGAAAATGATCAGGTGTTGTTTTCCAAATTTTATTATTATTATTATTATTTATTTATTTATTATTATTATTATTATTATTAATTTTTAAATTTTTAATTATGTATCTAATAGCTACTTATTGTATTAACCATTGTTCTAAAAAAAAAAAATTAATTCGTCAATTTTATTTACTTTTTTAATAAATTTTTATCGTTTTAATACTTTTTTTTATACGTATGAACTTCTTTCAAGGTTTGATGAGCTTGTTCTCGTGAATGACGTTAGAGCTTCCGGCTTCTCGTTTGTTGAATAATCTTGTTTTTAATTTGTTGAACATCTTTGACTTCTAACTTATTAAAGTCTCGATAACTTTGACTAGAAATTTAATCAACATCTTATCTTGTGTAGTTCAGATGTCTTCAAACATATATTCAAAGTTGTAAGAAACTAAAACTCGGGAGTATTTTCTAATTTTAAAATTTCTAGTTCTTTGAAAGGTACGAGATGAAAGTTAGTTCGACTTTGGACTTAACTAGGTTTGTCTTCACTCAATCCTCGTTAGTGAGATTGAATTTTTTAGGTTTGGCCCGACTTGTTTGGTTTGGTTTTGAACTCACGTGGCATCATTTTATTGGACTACTTTATACCGTCAAAGGTGACTAAGGCTCCGTTGTTGAACATTAATCATAAAGTGACTCCACTGTTTGGGTCGAAAAATGCAAACATATACAATCATGACTAAGACTACATGACTATGTCGAGACTTAAAATTTGGCCTTGGGTTCCACTTCTTTTATTTTACTAATGACACGTGCATCACTTTCATTCACATGCATAGTTCTATGTACATCAGTTTCATGCACACGAAACCCATTAGATGAGCAACACTTTCAATACTTGTCAAAGGCGTGTTGCCTGTGGACGTATATTAAATATCTTGGTCATAGTTATTCAGGGCATGTCGTCCATGGTTATATGCTCATTCCAAACCCCTTATTTGCTTTCATATTAGTCGTGTCTTTACTGTTATGTAAATACGGGGGGTACATGACCATTCACCGAACTAATGGCTACACTCGCTAGGATAAATGCTCCAAAATGTACTGTAAGTGGATGTGACTAGTCGTTAATTCTTTTAACCCGAATTATATGATATCAAAGTTATGGTCGTTGCTTATTCGCTTTTAGTCTATAATATTACTTTCTCTCAAACTGTTTTAACACATTTCATCGCTCATGTTTCATAAAATATTTTCTATAAAACATGACCCAAACTCGATTGTATGTCAAGATTATCCATAAAATTTGATTTTCACATAACTGACCTGTTCGCCGAACAAAAATGTAGCCCCAAAAAAATAATAATAATCGTCGCTAATCTAAAAATATTTTATGTTATAAAAATAAAATTGGGTAAGTTTATGGTTTGCATAATATAGAAATCATAATATAATATTATGATTATAATTTCAATTGCGTCATTAATGTAATTTTCTAAAATTTTAATAATCAATTGTATAAATTATTTTTAATTTAAATAATCATAGGCTCGAAAACCCGACTAACCTAGATTTCCAACCCAAATTTTTTTTAAAAAAATCTAACTCAACCCGACCATCCCGAAAATATATAAATTTGGTCAGTTCATGATCGACATTTTTTAGTCTGGTCAACTCGACCAACTTAAAAACAGGGATACAATCCAATCCATCCCTATATTCTTTTAGGATTATTATAAATATTAAAAATATTTACGTTTGTAACTGATGTTAATGATGTCTTGTGACGTGTATGAGATTTTAATTGTTAATGTAACATGTATCGTAGATAAGTAAATTTTTTTAAATAATTAAAAATAATCCGACAACCCAACTCAACGAGAGAATAGAGTGTTGAGTTGGGTTGGGTTGGGTTGTGCACTCTATTTGGATTGTTCGGGTCACCAACTTAATAAACCCAAAATTTCGAGTTTTGAACTGAAATAATCCTATTATTTGATGGAAATTTCCGAGTTGAAATATTTGACTCAAAACCCTTTTAAATAATTCATAATTGATATGTCATCTACACCCATTTTTCTTCATTTCTAATTGTCTTAATACTAACAACTTTATTTGAATTAAACCAACCAAAACCCTAAACAATTGTCGAACACAAATAATGCAACACAACAGTAGTCGTCGTTTAAATAGTCTTGATCAAACTATCTTGTAGATTGATTCTATAATAGCTCAAGCTCACCGCTAGTAGATATTGTTTGGTTTAAGAAATGTTTCGTTCTCCTAATCGACCCCCTTGGGAACCCAACGTCCTCATGGCACTTCACCCCGTGTCTGGCTCTAATACCACTAGTAGATATTGTCCATTTTTAGCCCATTTCGTATGGCTGTCAGCACTGAAAAAGAACAATATCTGCTAGTGGTGAGTTTGAACTGTTACAGATTCAAATCTCGAGTCTAGAAACAAGCTTTCTTCTTCTTGATATTCACCATCAACCTAAATCCAATTCAATACTTTCTCTCAATTTTATTATTTATTTATTTTTTGATATTTTAGATCTAAAAGCTTTGTTCTTCGGTAAGTCGTTAGGTCGAATTCTCTCATGACATTAATATCATTTCGATCTTAGTCAAACATATATGACTACAACGAGTTAAGTTATACTCAGGTCATTAAAGTTAAGCCAATTCAATAATTATTTCGTTTTTTTCAAAATTATGTTTTATTTCTTAGAAATACGCCGAATTAGTGTTTATCAAGCAGGGTAATAGTACACTACAAACTCAAAATGTGGAATCCCGATATCCCCGGGATTAACAAGTGAATTTACGTATCTACCCTTATATTATACACATAATTAAACTCCAATATTTGTTTTTTAATAATAATTAAAAAAGAAAAAAAACTAAACCCTAAAATAGATTTGAACAAAACCAGGTAATAAAATTTAAAAATAAGAATAATATTACTCAAATTTCGCTTTCTTTTTTGTACAATTCACAAGAAAGGAAAAATGAAAAATAAAATAAAAAATAAAAAAGAGGGTGAAATGACATATTTAGCCTTCCTTTTGTTTGACTTTAAACCCAACAAATCTACAGGGCGAATACCTAATTTTATACTCCGAAATAGTCTCCAACGACGGCGACCAAACCTGCCCCTTCGATGTTCCGACGAGTTGATCGTAATGCTTCTTCAACTCCGGCGTGCTACACAAAAACCCACCACCCTCTCCGCCGTACGCGCCGCCGGGAGAGACCAACCGAACAATAAACTCCGGCATGACCTTAATCAGCGCTTTCCCATTCCGCCCTCGGACGTACTCAAACGGACACGAACTCGAGAATTTCTCCGCCGCCTCATTCCCGGCGCCGATGGCAGCGAGCGACGACGTTGAGAGAACGTCGTTCAAGGAGAATCGGTCGATGGGGAGAACCAAGTAGGTTTCGCCGGCGAGAAGCTTGTCTTCAATGGCTAAGGATGGAATTCGGTGGCCGATGAAGAAGGAGTCAGCGTGGCAGACTATCATGTCGGGAAATTGGAACATTATCTCTCCGGCGAAGTGGTGGCTTCCGGCGAGGATTCTGGTGGGCCCGCTGGAGAATATGAGCTTCACGGCGGAGGAGCGGTGGCGGTTGGTAATGGAAGGGGGTATAAGACATGGAGACATTGCATTCCCCATTCGAAATTGGAGAGAGAGAGAGAGAGAGAGAGAGAGGAGAGAGAGAGACGGAGAGGAGAGAGAGAGATTTGAAGGGAGGAGAGAGAGGAAGAGAGATTTGGGGATTTTATATCAATTGGGAGATTTTGACTCGATGGGAGATTTGTTTGTTTTTAGTTTTTTCATGAGAGGTCGGTAGTCAGGGATGACGGCGTTGAATATCCACGTATACACATATATACATATACATACATATATATATATATACATATAATGACTCGAGAATTTAACGAAGTTTGATTACGTTGAACCCAAATTATAAACGTTGGGTTGGGTTAGATTTGTTACGGTTTGGATTGGGTTGAGTTTTTAGAAAATCGAAAATTTGGGTCGATTTGCGGGTTGACATTTTTTTTAATTTGGTCAACCGAATCAACTAGACCAATCTAAAATATGATTAGGACCTGACCCAACCCAACCCTATTCTAGTTTTAAGGTTACTATGAAGATTAATAATTTTTGACATTCTCGATCGATATGGATGCATTGTGACTCGTGAATGTTTAATATTGGAGTTTTATGAGATTTTAATTATTAATGTAACGGTCGGATTGGGTTGTGAATTGTCTTCGGGTTGTTTAGGTCATCAACCTAATCAACTTGAAATTTTAGATTGATCCAAAAGATTTTCCTGACTCGACTCAACCCAACCCAATTTGTGTGCACCGCTGTTACTCGATTTAGGGTTACAATTTGAACGTAATTATATGAATTGTTACTCATATTATGGTTGTGATATTAAGGATGCATTGTGACTTGTGAATGTTTAATATTGGAGTTTTATGAGATTTTAATTATTAATGTAACGGTCGGATTGGGTTGTGAACTGTGTTCGGGTTGTTTGGGTCACCAACCTAACCAACCCGAAATTTTAGGTTGATCCAAAAGATTTTCCTGACTCGACTCAACCCAATGTGTGCACCCTGTTTACAGTGAATATCGTCAATTTGAATGTAATTATATGAACCGTTACTGTTATATATATACTATGATTGAAATGATGAATTAGTTTATTAAATTTAATATAGAACGGTTTAATTTGATTATCGATAGTGTTTTTAAATTTGTAATAGTTTAGGGTTTAGAATGCAATATGAATCATATTTTTCGATTATTTGATTCAAATTTGTAATTATTTAATCTATGAATAAATTTGTAATTATTCTAATTCATATTTTTTAAAAGAATTGTTTATTTTATTGGAATAAATTACCACCAATAAGCATAGGTTTAAATCATTATTCCTTATATATATATATATATATATATATATATATATATATATAATATATTAAAAAAATATAGCAATTTTTTAATTAATAGCTATAAAAATTGCATTTCCTAAAATACCCATAATTAATATTGACTTTCCAACAAACAATTTTTATTTTATTTTATAATATTCATATATATATATATATATATATATATATATATATATATATTTTAGGGCATTAAATTTTTAATTTTGTATCTAATAAATAATTTTATTTATATATATCTACTAAAAAAATTTAAACGTTAATTAACGGGTACAAAAGTTTGGGTTCAGAAATTTTTTTGGACCAACTCGAAATTACATTAATAACTCGAATACTGATTGAATACGAGTCAAGTTAGCTGAGTTGGTGACCTAAACAACTAGGCTCACCGTCCAACTCGACCCTATATTTTCAATTTGGGTTGGATTGTGTCGAGTTTTCAAGTTATTTTTTTAAATCATATTTATTCAAAAATGTATATTACGTTAATAACTAAAATCTCATAATGTTCAAATACCAAACATTTATAAGTCACAACATATCACTAACATGAATAACAAACGTCAAATATTCTTAATCATCGTAATAATCTCAAAAGTTGGGTTATTTTTGAGTTGGTCTGGTTGACCCAACAAAAAATGTCAACCCACAAACGAACTCGAATTGTTGGTTTTCAAAAAGTTGGATTGAGTTGAGTTGTTTGAGCTGGTCAGGTTATCGAGTCATATGAAAACACTCATAATTTTAATAATTTTAATTTCAACATTTACGCGTACACATTGAACATGGGTTAATTCAGAAGTAGACGCCATTATTTTATTTTTATTGCAACTATATAATTACTTGTATTGTACTTATGTGGCTAAGTCAAATGACTCACATCAAATGTGGTCCCCAAAATTTAATTAAAATTAAATGCAAATAAAAGTTAGAAAATTACAAGTCAAACCACAATTAAGTAAAGAAAGGGTATTAAATGTTTTAAATATTTTAGACTCTGAATTATTTTAGATTTGGTTCCGTTTAAATAAATAAAAATTTTATGAATCTAGTCCCTGGCTCGAATTTATGATTAATTTCAAAAAAATATTATATAATTATGTATGCAATATATTTATTTAATACTTATTTTTTTTGAAATTTAATTAATTTATTTTGTTTTTTTTTCTATCATTCAAAATGTTGGAAATTCACCGAATTAAAAAAATGTAATTAATGTTTTTTTTTTAAAATTATAAATTAAATGAAAAATATAAATTTTGTAATATAAAAATGCCTACGTGGCAAATCAACCAATGAGACCAGGTTGATAGGAGATATGTAGGCATCAGTAACTATTTAATGTATATTATAAATATGAAGATGGTTGACCTTTGACCGAACTCATATTTCTCAATTTCCTCGTTAAAATATTTGACTAATACTCGTATCAATTTAAATCTTAAATTTTCGTAAGGGAAATAATTACGACATTAACTAAAATTAATCAAGAAATAGTGATTGTGTGTCATTTATTCTCATCCACGTCAACTAACTAGAATTTGGGTTGTTGTTGGCAGAATCAACTTATGCTCGAACATCTGGTCTCATTTCTAAAAAAATATTTTAAAAATCTGTCTGTTATAGGCTAAAAGCAAATAAGTAACAACCACGTGTATAACCTAGGTAGGAAGAATTGTCAATTAGTCACGTATTATATAGTATATTTTGAGACGTTTTAATCTTGGTAGGTGTGACATGATTTTAACACATGGTCATACACTAGACGTAATATGTTAATTTTATATGCACAACTCAACGGGTATAAATACGATAAAAAAGTCAAATGTTTGAATCTCCTAACTTCAGTTCGTAGTGACAAATCTACTATGGGCTTAGGGGGCTCGAGCCCTTGAACTCTAACATTTTTAGTATGAAAAGATCAAATTAATAAGATTGGAAGACTATTACGAGTGTTGAAAAAACTCGAACAATGCAATCGAACCTCTACCGTTTGGGTTAGATTGGGTTCAAATAGAAACAAAATTTATGGATTAAGTTGATTCATGGGTTCCCGGAATTTATAGTTAATTTTTTTAAAAAAATATTTTTGGTTACGATAAAATTATATATAAATATATATTTTTTATTTTCATTTAATTTTATAATTAATTATTGTCTAACTAATTTTAAAAATAATTTTTAAATATTTAGAAGTTAATTTTTCAAAATATATACTGAAGTTGGATGGAAAATTTTAATTAAATGTTTGAAAATAAATAAATAGATGTTTTATGAATTTTTATTAAAAATAAATTTGGAAGAAAGGACGTAACCATCTAAATACTCAAATTTTATGGTTGGATTAGGTTGGGTTGGGTTCATTGATAGCAAGGGCTGTTTGAGTTCTAAAAATTTACTATTCGAACCATTAAATTGGGTCTAAAAAATGTTTGAATTCGACCGACCCGACCCAACCCAACTCATGAACGACTCTAATAAGGCGTTTAAGGTCCAAAGTTTTCATTTTTTTAGATCGTTTTTTAATAATAATAAAAAAAAAGGTTTAAATTACCACGATACGTGATATTTGGACAAAGGTGGTGAAAATACACGTGTTGAATTTCTTTTTCAAACTTCCATAAATTTTCCAATTGAATGATATTAGTTGAATAATATGGTTTTTCAGAGGGTCAACCACGAGTACTCTAGCAACTTCAAATGAAGAAGTGTTCGAGAAGGTTACGACAATATGACTGACAGTTTTGCATCGTTGGATATATGAAATAAACGACAATAGTTATTTAAATTTGCATTCCGTAATTACTAGAGATATACAGATTTTTGAAGCAACATCTAAAGGTTATTATAAGGCTGAAGGTCTTAAATGAACACGAGTTGTCTAACAACCTCAAATGAAGAAGTTGTTCGAGGAGGTTACCATAATATAAGTGAGAGTTTTGCATCGTTAGATGTTTGAGAGAGAAACTTTAGAAGCCATACGGACTTGCATGTAAATTTTTTGTCAACATCCCAAGGTTATTATAAGGTCGTTACGGTGTAACGACCTCACACATTTGATTGGCTTCCCCCATTTATTTTTAGCTCCATAACATAGGCGTTTTAAAAATTTGGAGCGGAACTCGATAGGAAAAGCCCAAAAAAGACAATATATGCTAGCGGTAGGCTTGAGCTATTACAAACACTGTCGAACGAGAGATTTGAGCTCTTTAGTGGGTTTTTGAAGTTATGAAATATTGAAATGTTAAAATGTTTTATTAGATGACGATGTTGTTATGCATAAAAGATTTACTATATGTCGCATCATATTATTAAAACGATGTTTTGTACGTAGGACTTCGAAAAATCATGAAATATTGAAAAAAAAAAAAAAAAAACATTCTTATGCTTCTATGAGATATGACAAGATCGAAATGATGCATGTCTAGAAGGTTATGTATATGAAAATGTAACCGCCCGAGCCCAAGCCCACTACTACAGATATTGTTTGCTTTGGCCTGTTACGTATTATCATATACCTTACGGTTTTAAAAACGCGTATACTAAGGAGAGGTTTCTGTTAGAAATCACGACTCTCCACAATGGTATGATATTGTCCACTTTGAGTATAAGCTTTCGTGACTTTGCTTTGGGCTTCCCTAAAATGCCTCAAGCCAATGGAGATAGTATTCATTGATTATGCATCATCCAACACCTCCCCTTAATCGAGGCTCGACTCCTTTTTCTTTTGGAGTCTTAGTCATTTTTTACTATGCGTACGACTATGACTCTAATATCAGGTTAGAAATCACGATAAGTTTATGGCATGACTCTAATACCATATTAGAAATCACGATAAGTATGACTCTAATACTATGTTAGAAATCACGACTCTCCAAAATGGTATGATATTGTCCGCTTTGAGTATAAGCTCTCACGGCTTTGCTTTGAGCTTCCTCAAAAGGCCTCAAGCGAATGCAGATAGTATTACTTGATTATAAACCCAATCATTCCCTAAATTAGCCGATATGGAACTTTCATCATCCCTAAATTCCCTAATGGTTTTAAAACGCGTATACTAGGAAGAGGTTTCTAGACTGTTCCGTTTTACTCTCCAATCGACGTGGGCTCTCACAATTTTATTCTTATTCTTATTTTTTTTTTCCAGAGTTCTCCAAATCGATATGTCAAGTCTTTAACATTGTCTTATCGATGTTGATCGATGAACGTCCTTAATCCACATATCACATTTTAGGTTGGGATGAAATAATTATTTCAAATTTTAAAAATACAAACAAAAATTTGAAAATTTCAAAAACATAATAAAAATTAAAAAAGCATTTTGTATAATTTCCACCAAAAAAAAATGGAAAAAAAAAGTGAAAATGGAATAGAATTGAATGTTTAGGACACATACTATGATGGTTTGAGTGAAAGCTCAGCTGTTTCCCATTTTGCCCCCAATCACCCTCTCATCTCAGCTTTCTCTCCAGCCACCATTTCTGCTTTACTTTTTCTTCCATGGAATTGGAGTTCGATCATCTGTTTCGTTTCCTCGTTTCCCGCACATTGCTTCGTGTTATCTACCTCACAAGCTTTTACGAGCTTCACGGTGTCTTCACTATTTGATTGCTTGAAGTTTTGCCGCATTTTTTTCGATCAATTGGGGTTTGTAGATGGATTAAAGAAAAGGAATCTGGTGGTTTTTGGAGTCTAGGTGGGTGCATGCCTCGACAGTCTTCACTTTGTTAGTTTCGGTTTTTGCTTGAGCGATTAGAGCTTGCTTTGTTGAGAGCTTGTGGTATTAGTTATTTCTCTTGCTGGACGAACTGTAGGCGGACTGACGGAGTGGTTGTTGTGATGATTGATTGATTGATGGAGTTTTAGGTTTTGTCTGAGGTTGTGGATTTGAGAGGCTTTGTCGGAGAGTGATCGAGTGTCTGAACGGGTTCATGAATGGAAGGTTTTCTCTTTGAAAATGGATGAGTTGGTGGTGATTTTGGCGGAGGTATTGTAATTGGCAACGAGGCGGCGTTTTCTCGTCCGGGATGGAGAGGACGGCTCAGGATCTTAGTAGGACTGGGGCTGTCGAGAGAGATGTTGAACAGGTGCTTTTTTCACATCTTCAATCCTTTTTGTTATGTTTCGACGTAGTTATCTGTGTAATTCAGTAATTCGAGATTCAGGAAAATGCCTATCTTTTTGTTTTGTTGCTTAAATTGTGATGTTGAGCTTAGATTTTATGCCTATTTTTGCTCTCGGTTGAATCGTCAACCTTTGGTTCCCTCGGCTATCCTATGTCCATGGTTGTGAGATCCCATGTCGGTTGGGGAGGAGAACAAAGCATTCTTTATAAGGGTGTGGAAACCTCTCTCTAGCAGATGCGTTTTTAAAAACCTTGAGGGGAAGCCCGGAAGGGAAAGCCAAAAGAGAACAATATCTGCTAGAGGTGGGCTTGGGCTGTTACAAATGGTATCAGAGCCAGACACCGGACGATGTGCTAGCGAGAAGGCTGAACCTCGAAGGGGGGTGGACACGAGGCAATGTGCCAACAAGGACACTGGGTCTCGAAGGAGGGTGGATTAGGGGGTTCCACATTGATTGGAGAATGGAACGAGTGCTAGTGAGGACGCTGGGCCCCGAAGGTGGTGGATTGTGAGATCCCACATCGGTTGGGGAGGAGAATAAAACATTCTTTATAAGGGTGCGGAAACCTCTCCCTAGTAGACGCTTTTTAAAAACTTTAAGGGAAGTCCGAAAGGGAACGTCCATAGAGGACAATATTTGCTAGTGGTGGGCTTGGGGACCGTTACAACGGTTGTGAAAATAAATATGATTTTACCTGATGTTGCTGCCTTTTGTTACCTCTGCTCTCTTCTTTCATCTCTTTCTCTAGTTCAGTTAAGGGATACTTTTGCAACACAACGTGATAAAGGGATTTTGTTTGGTGTGCATTTATATATCTAAGACGCACAAGAATTGGGTGTCCTAAACTTTTGTAATTTTGTTAATTGCTAACATTGCAAACCCAACTCGAACATACCTCATTGGTTAAGATTACATTTTCGACCAGAAGATTAGAGGTTCAAATTCCCATCCCCACATATTTTTGAACGAAGAGAGTTGCTAATATTACAAAAAGTAGGCGGTTGAGATTTATCCCAAAATATTTTTTAGTCTTTGCATTCTTTTGGGCTAGTGGAAGATCTTTTTTTGTAATACTTTAGCTTGGGGTCCTTTTCCCCTGTTGTAAATGAATATTTTTCGTCTCTCTTAAAAATAAAAGTAGGTGTTATGAGAGAGAATGTTGAACACACTGACAGCACTAGTCAGTGGCCATGGTATGAAGTAGAAATACTAAGGGTGTTGTAACGGAAGTGGAAGCAAGATCGATCACACTCATAGACCCACAAACAGAAATTAAACAAAGAGACAAAAAGATTTACATGGTTCGGAGAGAAGAAATTCTCCTACATCCATGGGTTGCAACCAATTTCAATAATCAAAGTGTTTATAAAGTGTATATTTCACACTCTCACACTACAAAGTCTCTCAACAAAATTCCTCCCAAATGTCACTCAACGAATACAAAATGACACTCAAATTCAATTCATCTCAACCATCCTAAACAACCCTTTATATAGGCATAGAAGCATTAATGTCATACATGAATCAAGATAATTCATGTATCAAAATGGAAGATGAACCAAATAATGAGAGATGTACCAAATAAATGAGAGTTATGAACCAAAAGGGTTATGAACCAAATAAAGGAGAGATTGAATCAAATAAATGAGAGTTGTGAACTGAACAAATGCCAATACATGTATAGGAGATGCATGAACCTATTCTTCATGACAACTTACAACAAAGGGAACTTTACATGGAAGAGAAAAGGATAATCAGGCTTCATTGGTTTGGAGTGTCATAAGCCCTCAGTCTTGATACTTTAGGGAAGACCATCTTAGTTGATTGTAGGGAAAAGGGTGGAGTATAGTATTATTGAAACCTCCATGTGGGTTAAATTAAGATCCACACCTCTAATCTTTGATTTTCTAATACACCTGGAAATCCATCGATAGGGTAAAACATGTTGTTTATGCTCATATATCTACCAAGGTGGGTAATGGTACTTTCTTTTGGAAGGATGTGTGGCTGGGTAGTACAAGCCTTCAATATCCCTGATTATGCCTCTCGCTTAGAAAAGAAGCCACCATTGTCGACTCATGGAACATTCACGCTGAATCTTGGAATTTCCACTTGAGAAGAAACCTTATGGATGAAATTGCAGATTGGGCCACCTTATCCTCCCTTTTACAGCCCTTCAGTGCCTCTGCAGAGAGGATAGACGGTGCTGAAACTTAGAGAGGGAGAATCTCATGCAAGTTGGTTCGAACCAAGGTCGAGCTTCTTTGGATTAATGCTTCTAAAGCTATTCTCTCAGACACTTGGCTAGAGCATAACCAAAGAATTTTTTAGGATAGATTTTATTCATGGTCAGATAGCTTCAAGCTTATCAAGATCAAAGCTTCCTCATCTAATGAGAAGTGTTGTTTCCTTTTAAAAAATAGATTTTCCATATTATTCCAAGAGTTTGTTTCTATGCTTGGTTAATCTAACTCTGGTTTACCTTTCGTAAAATTTATATATACATGAGCACACAAGAATTTTATGATAGATTCTTCTTGCTTTATGTTAATCTTTTAACTCAAAAGTTAATTTGGTAATGATGCTGAGACGGTATTTTTGCCTCTTTATTATTCTTAAAGGCCATTACTGCTTTGAAGAAAGGAGCCTACTTGCTCAAGTATGGAAGAAGAGGGAAGCCAAAATTTTGTCCTTTCCGCCTTTCCAATGTGAGTACAGTCTTGTTTTTCCAGATGAAAAAGGAATACAAAAGTGTGCAAGAGCTTATTGTTTAAGTGCATAACTCTTCAACAACTTCTATTTGTATCATCTTTTATTTCTTATGATTAGTAGTAAACCTTTGGGTTTTTCTTCCGGTGTTTTTTCTACCTAATTGATGGATGTAGCCATGATATGATAATCTGTTGTGCAATCAGAGTTGATTTTGATCTCGTTATAACTATCCTTTGTTTCTTCATATTTAGGAGAAACAAATGAGCGAAAAGAGTGCATTTAATACAACCCAATCGTGAACTTGGCATTACAAAGGCACTAATGACCAATATATTGAGTTGGCGTTGCCAAGTCTGTATCTTACAGATTATATTTATTGAAGTCTATAAATAGGGTTAAGGAGTTTAGGCCTTTCAGTCTTGTTACGAGTGTGCATAATATCATAGCTAAGTTCCTGGATAAGTAGTTATAGGAAAGAGCTCTTTGCTTTACGTCTACATGTTCCTATCATTTCTCCTTTATGAAGAATCGTTTAGTGGCAGATGTATGTTATCTTTCTAGGAGCTCTCTGTTTTTATGTTGGGATTTCGTGGTCCATTGTCGGTAGCAAATGATGGATGTTATGGCTCTCTTATTTGTTTTTGGAGTTCTAACCTTGTTGAGGGTTTTTGTTGTAGTTGGTTCTTGCACGTTCTGGTGAATCTTTCCCTCTTTTGAGTATGTTTTTCTTCTTCGTGAAAGGTGAAATTTTCAAAGAAGGTTACATTATTCGTTTAGCAAGTCATTCACGGAAGAGTACTTTGGATTAGTTATTGAGAAAGATGCCTGCTTTGACCTGATCATTTTGTTGCATTCTTTGTTGGAGGGTGGATGATGATCTTGATCATATCCTTTGGAGTTATGACTTTTTTAGGATGTTTTTGTGTTTTTTTGAAGCGTTCGACTTTTAATTTGCTAAACATAAACGTTAGAGGGAGATGATCCAAGAGCTTTTTCTCCATTTACACTTTCAAGAGAGTAAGTCTTTTTTTTGTGGCAATCAGGTGTTCATGCACTAAATCTTTAAGGGAATGAGGAACAATAGGATCTTTAGAGGCTTGACAAAGACTCGAGTGATGTTTGGTCCCTCGTTAGGTTCTATGTTTCTCTTCAGTTGTTGTTGATGAATATTTACCTTCATGCATTACTACTTTTCATAAATATGTATGCCTATTCATATAATTCTATGCAAGAAGGCATATAATTGTAATCTCTTTTCTTTGTGTGGTGGTGGTTTTAATGGGTGGATATTGAATTAGCCATTATTCAGCTTGTCCCTAAATTTCTCTTGCACTCCCATTGCAAAGATTCTGAGTAATATCTTTATGGGTTCAGGATGAGTCTATTTTGATATGGTTCTCGGGGAAAGAGGAGAAGCACCTTAAGCTAAGCCACGTCTCTAGAATTATTTCTGGGCAACGGACTGTAAGTCTCCAATTCAAAATAATTATTACTTGCAAGTATGCAATTCAAATTAACTATTATTTGCGAGTGCCCAATTCAAAATAATAACAATTTGCTGATCTCCAAATCAAATAATTATTATTTGCGGATGTTTCTCATGATATTGCTTAACGGTCCAATATTAAACTTTAATGTTATTGTATGTGAGTGAAGAAGGTAAGATAGCGTTAGAACCCAATTATCTTCTTGAATTTTATCATTGGATATTGTAAGAGTTGCTTGTAGTGACAACTTTTCAGTTTCAATTTTATAGTTAAAAGTTCACGATGCTAATGGGTTGTCATTTTCATATCATTCTTTACCTTTTTATTTTCTTAGATAAGAAACCATTTCATTGAAAGGAAAGCAATTACAAAAGCATTCGAAAGAAATCACAAAATTT
This sequence comes from Cucurbita moschata, assembly GCF_002738365.1. NCBI lineage: Eukaryota > Viridiplantae > Streptophyta > Magnoliopsida > Cucurbitales > Cucurbitaceae > Cucurbita > Cucurbita moschata. The sequence goes on from NW_019268541.1 coordinate 2,252,003, forward strand.
TTGTCCATTTGGAATGTATAACATGATGATATTTTTCTCATACTTTGCAATAAGTTGTGTTCTTGACATGCACTAATTAATTGTGGTTCTAATTTTTCAGCCTATCTTTCAAAGATATCCACGGCCGGAGAAGGAATGTCAATCATTTTCTCTAATATATAATGATAGATCGCTTGATTTGGTGAGCGATTCTTTCACTTATTTACACTAGTACTGAACTTTTTCTTCTTTTGATGCTCTTTGGTGTTCTGTAAGAGCTATTTGGTACATGAGTAACTCTATTGTGTTCTTATGTATAATGTACTAGATATGCAAGGATAAAGATGAAACTGAGGTCTGGTTTAGTGGCTTAAAAGCATTAATTTCACGTATCCATAATCGAAAGTGGAGAACTGAATCACGGAGTGATGGGATGCTGTCTGAAATAAACAGTCCTAGAACATTTACACAAAGAAGTTCTCCCCTGCATTCACCATTTAGCAGCAATGACAGCGTGCAAAAGGTATATATTTCTTTAGTATTCCACTTCTCAGAGTTTCCAAATCAAATTAAATCAATCCATCGTTGCATAAATTTTCAGGAAGCTGGAGAGCAGATTAGACTTCACAGTCCTTATGGAAGTCCTCCAAAATATGGTCTGGATAAGGCATTATCAGATGTAATGTTGTACAATATTCCTCCTAAAGGTTTCTTCCACTCAGATTCTGCTAGTGGTTCAGTTCATTCTTTATCATCTGGAGGCTCAGATAGCATGCATGGCCACATGAAAGCAGTTCCAATGGATGCTTTTAGGGTTAGTCTATCTAGTGCTGTCAGCTCGTCGAGCCAAGGTTCAGGACATGATGATTGTGATGCCTTGGGGGATGTTTTTATTTGGGGGGAAGGAACTGGTGAAGGTGTCCTTGGTGGTGGAACTTGTCGAGTTGGAAGTTCTTTTGATAGCAAAATGGATTCTTTGCTGCCAAAAGCCTTGGAGTCTGTAGTAGTACTTGATGTGCAAAACATTGCCTGTGGTAACCGTCATGCTGCCTTGGTAACCAAGCAAGGTGAAGTTTTCTCCTGGGGCGAGGAATATGGAGGCAGGCTTGGGCATGGAGGAGATTCTGATGCTCCTCATCCAAAGCTTATTGACGCCCTCAGTAATTTAAACATTGAGCTAGTAGCTTGTGGTGAATATCATACATGTGCTGTAACACTTTCTGGTGATCTGTATACATGGGGTGATGGCACCTATAATTCTGGCCTTCTTGGGCATGGAAAAGAAGTAAGCCACTGGGTTCCAAAACGAGTAACTGGGCCCTTACAGGGCCTACATGTATCATCTATCTCTTGTGGACCTTGGCATACAGCAGTGGTGACATCTGCTGGAAAATTATTTACTTTTGGTGATGGCACATTTGGTGTTCTTGGTCATGGAGATCGAGGCAGTATTTCAATACCTAGAGAAGTGGAATCTCTCAAAGGTCTACGTACTGTCCGAGTTGCTTGTGGTGTTTGGCATACAGCTGCAATTGTAGAAGTTATGGTTGGAAATCCAGGTTCGCATAACAACTCTTCAGTGAAGCTGTTTACTTGGGGAGATGGAGATAAAGGTCGGTTAGGGCATGGTGACAAAGAGGCAAAGCTTGTGCCTACTTGTGTTGCTGCCCTTGTTGAACCGAACTTTTGTCAAGTTGCTTGTGGACATAGTTTAACTGTTGCACTTACGAACTCTGGCCATGTGTACACTATGGGAAGCCCTGTTTATGGTCAGCTAGGGAATCCTCAGGCAGATGGAAAGCTCCCAGTACGTGTTGAAGGAAAACTCTCGAAAAGCTTTGTGGAGGAGCTGGCTTGTGGTGCATACCATGTTGCTGTTTTGACTTCTAGAACTGAGGTTTTCACATGGGGCAAGGGGGCGAATGGCCGTTTAGGTCACGGCAGCACCGAGGATAGAAATACTCCGACATTAGTTGAGGCTCTTAAAGATAAGCAAGTTAAAAGTATTGCTTGTGGCACCAATTTTACCGCAGCTATTTGCCTTCATAAGTGGGTTTCAGGCGTTGATCAATCCATGTGTTCTGGTTGCCGCCTACCATTTAACTTCAAACGGAAACGCCACAACTGTTATAACTGTGGTCTTGTGTTTTGTCATTCTTGCAGCAGTAAGAAGTCTCTCAAGGCTTCAATGGCACCAAACCCCAACAAAGCTTATCGTGTTTGTGATAATTGCTATCATAAGCTAAAAAAATTTATTGAAATTGGCGCTTCTTCTCAATCTTCACTGAGCAGAAGAGGAAGCATTAATCATGGATCGACTGAACTTGTGAATAAAAACGATAAGTTGCACGTGAAATCACAGGCTCAACTTGCTAGGCTTGCTTCAGTCGAATCATTTAAGCAAGTGGGAAGTCAATCTTCAAAGAAAAACAAGAAACTGGAATTTAGCAGCAGTAGGGTCTCGCCAATTCCTAGTGGAGGTTCTCAGCGGGGAGCTCTTAATATCTCTAAATCTTTTAACCCCGTCTTTGGAACTTCAAAGAAGTTCTTTGCTGCATCTCTTCCTGGATCAAGAATTGTTTCTCGAGCTACATCTCCAATATCTAGGCGTCCCAGCCCTCCGCGTTCAACTACTCCCACTCCTACTCTTGGAGGGCTTACCTCTCCAAGGATTGCTGTGAACGATGCTAAAAGCACGAACAACAGACTTAGCCAGGAGGTTATTAGATTAAGGGCTCAGGTAACTTCTTTCATTTTTTTGGTTGAATTACAAATTTAGTCCATCGTTTCATAGGTACTAAATTCTAACTTTCTCCTAATCATAGGGATCAAAATTGTAATTTAACACATTGGTTTCTGCTTTTAGACCCTTATTGGCATTTATGTGATTTGATTAATCAAGACTGCAATGACGTTATCATTTAACAGAAGAAAATCCCAAATTTATTCACATGGTGTTTCCTTATTATTATTGTTCATTTCTCTAATCAAGGTGTTTCCTTATAATACAAATTTATGTATGAATGGGTTACACAATGGAGGAGTTGCCTGTAATCTTCTGGTAGCGTTGTCTTTGGCATGTGATTATTTCATTTTCTATAGGAGACACTATTAGGTTTATCCCTCTTCTATAGACTAAATAATTTCATGTTGGAGAACAACTTTGCTCAACCGAATATTCTCTCAGGTTGAAAGCCTTACACGCAAGGCACAACTTCAAGAAGTTGAGCTAGAAAGAACAAGCAAACAGTTGAAGGAAGCAATATCAATTGCAAGTGAGGAGGCTGCAAGATGCAATGCAGCCAAAGAAGTGATCAAGTCACTAACTGCGCAAGTAAGTTGGTTTATTATGAGCTATTTAATACTTCATGGTTTCCGTTTCTAATAACCCCGAGGCTAAAGTGCAGGAACTTTATTTCTTAATTGTTAGTTAAAAAAACTCCAAGATGTCGAGCTTGTTTTTTTTTGTTCTTTTCCATCTATTTTCATTTTTCATTTTTTCAGTTCGTTTTGTGGAAGTTTAATTCATCGATCTTTAAGAAATCCGAGTTATCTTGCCTGCGTTTTGTGTTCTGTTCCAACAAAGCATTTGTTTTCAGGATACATGATGCATTTCAGTCTTACCCTTAATGTTATACGAGAATTCAATGGAAATTTTTCAGTAAACACTAAATTTTTATCAATCGGGTGGTGAACAGCTGAAGGAAATGGCTGAAAGGCTGCCAGTTGGAGCTGCCCGTAACATGAAATCAACTCCTACCTCTTTCAGCTCCGGTGCAACCTTCAATCATTTGATCAACACCTCTATGGACCAATTAAGTGGTCAAGCAACATCCTTAGAGACAGACTCAAACGGTTCATGTGTCCAGTTGCTTTCTAATGGATCAGGCACCGCAAATAACCAGTCTTCAACTCAAAGTAAATCGAGTCAATTGGATTCAGCAAAGAATGGAAATAGAATTAAGGAAACTGAGTCTCGCCAAGAAGCAGAATGGGTCGAGCAAGACGAGCCGGGTGTATATATTACACTCACCTCACAATCAGGAGGTGTCAAGGATCTTAAGCGAGTTCGTTTCAGGTAAGCATGTTTTAGCCAATTCTATACCCGGTTTCCATAAACTAATGCTGCAGGTATTCATGATTCAAGTATACTTCATTAGCCTAGAAAGAGAGAATTTTTTTTTGGAGGGAAATGGTTTACCAACAGATTTTACTTTTCATTTCTTATGATTTCGTTTTTTATGCAAGCAGTCTACTACTTTATAATCTTTTCTCCATGCAAAACTTTCTCTGAACTTCAAATTATTGGTTCAATGCAGTCGGAAGCGATTTACGGAGAAGCAAGCAGAGCAATGGTGGGCAGAGAACCGTGCACGAGTTTACGAACGATATAACGTACGTGCCATGGATAAGTCTAGTATAGGCATTGGAGGTGAAGAGTTGACTCATTGACTTATATGCAAACAGCCACAGAAACCAAATCATTTTGTACATGGAAACAAAAGGTTTGTTCAATTTCGAGGCTCTCTACTTAACTGGATCATATTGACCATTAAGATTTAGATTGGAAGTACTATGACGATAGGGGTTTTAAGAAAGGGACAAGAATTAGTAGAATTAGAAGGAAAACTAGATGGATTTGATGATTTCTTGTGTGTTTAAGGTTTAGTGTTCTCCTTTTTCCATTCTTCCCCTGCATGGTTGTGTGGGGGTTATGAGAAATGTAAATACAAATACTGCTACTTGTATAAATTCTAAGAGCATCTTCTCCTCTCTCCTAGTTTATTCTAAATCTTTATTAATTGCATTTATTCCAAACATATAATTATTGAGTGAAGTTATTTGTTTAGATTCATCTGTGATAAATGGGTTTGTTTTTAGTTTTTAGTTTTCTATTTTAAAAAATGATGCGTATTGGTATATCTTATACTTCTTGAAAATTGGCATTATTCTATTTTCCTTTTGTCGAAGCTGCTTTTATCAATAAATGAGAGGGCTCGTAATGATCTTTGAGAAGATTACAAGGTACTCATAGGAAGGGGAATCTATAGGCTTTTGTGAAAGTGATGCCCCAGACCTGATACGTCGGAGTTTCGTCCTTTCTTGATTTTTTTCTTCCTTAAATTCAATTATCGTAATCAAATCGTCATTTAGCTAATTTTCAAAGAAAAGATTTTTTAAGCTGTGAAATCCAATATTGGTTGGAGAGGAAAACGAAGCATTCTTTATAAGAGTGAAAATATCTCCCTAATAGATATGTTTTAAAAATCTTGAGGGGAAGCCCGAAAAAAGAAAGTCCAAAGAGGACAATATTAACGAACCATATTAAAAATTTAAATAAACTACCAACTCAGGAAAAGGTTCATAACATCATGTTTTTACCAATTGAAATAGGTAAAATACAACAGAATCACAGAACAAACCTCAGTAAGCAGCATCATACATCAAAGTTCCTCGAGTATAGTAATTCTAAAACAGGATTTAATCAAACAGTGATCTCTAATGTGCAAAGCAAGTAATTGGCTCACTTCTTCCTGGAAACAGCAGCAGCAATGCCACCAGCAATCAGTCCAACAGCAGTTGCTGCAATGCCGATGCCGATCACACCGTCTACGTTCCAAGCAATAGTCATAATGAACGAAAATGTTCAGTTTTCGAGGAATTATGGTTACGTTCAGATAAGGAAAGATGAGAAGTGTGGGAGAAATTGATACCTTTGGTGATCTTGTCCTCGATCGACTTCTTCAGTGTCCTTGCCTGTCTCCAGTCAGGTGCAATCTGAGAATCAAACACCAAATGGTTGAATTCCAAAAGTTCATACAGAAAAGAAGGGCAGTTGCTAGGGGGTCAGATTCGTATAAAGGCCGAATTTACGCCTTTTTGCATTACAGTTATAGGCTCGAGTATTAAGCTCAGGTATTATTATGCATAGAAATCCATGCCACGGATGAAATCGTACCGTTAGACATTGTTCTACAAGATCCCTACTCCTAGAGTAGTCACCACTTCTGAAATACCCAACAGAAAGAAGATAAAGCTTCTCTCTCATCTTCAATGGGCTATCATCACCAGATAGCGCAGCTGCATAGTAAAAAATGACAGAAAAGGGAGAAAGTTTTACGAACAGTATCAGATGAGTAACTAGCTAACTATACGTTAACGTTGGCACTTTGAAGGCTCACATTTTGGAAACTCGAAGTTTATAAAAAGAAACAAAGATGTTCAATTCCTCGAAATACTTCACCTTCAAGCATTGCTATCCCGCGTTGTACATCTTCGGGTTGCCTCGAATGAACAAGTGACCAAGATAAACGCATGATGCTTTCCTTCAACAGCTCATCAGATGAGCCCTTTTCGGCGTCAGCAACCTCTCTTTCGCAACCCTGCAATGCATCACCATATCAACTTAAAAAGGGGTGTCATTCAAAGAATAATAAAAGAGATGGCATTATTCAAATAAAGATTAACAAAATAAAGCAGTCACAACAAAAGGTTTGAACTTCTACTTCATAACTATACAATGGAGGTAAAGATATGTAACAGCCCAAGCCGAAGCCTGCTGCTAGCAGATATTGTCCGCTTTGGCCCGTTACGTATCGCCGTAAGTCTCACGGTTTTAAAACACATCTGATAGGGAGAGGTTTCCACACCCTTAAAAGGAATGTTTTGTTTCCCTCTCCAACTGACGTGAGATCTCACAATCCACCCCCTTGGGGGCCGAACGTCCTCGTTCGCACACCGCTCGGTGTTTGGCTCGATACCATTTGTAACAGCCCGAGTCCACCGCTAGCATATATTGTCCACTTTGGCCCGTTACGTTTTTGTCGTCAACCTCACAGTTTTAAAACACGTGTGCTAGGGAGAAGTTTCCACACCCATATAAAGAATGCTTCGTTCCCTTCTCCAACCGATATGAGATCTCACAAGATATGACAAAGCCATAGAGAAAAACAAGAAACTACAGCTCCAATGATATACATTCAAATCATGCTAAACTTAATAAATATATAATAACTAATTGAGAAAACATGACAAAAACTGTTTTTGTAAATCTAAAACACAAAACAATTCTATAATCTGATACGAACGGGCATAGAATTTTCAGGATAACTTTTTTGTTCTTCTTTCCTTCTTTAATGACTATGGATATATGAGTTAGACTGCTCATACTATAACAAAGATTATGCCTGCATATGCCATCTTGTAGTCTGATACAGAGAAGAGATAGCTATCAAGAATGAAGAAAATGCAGGGATAGAAAAATCTAGCCTTAAAACTACCCCCCCATGGACAAGATCAAATGAGTCTTCAATAGTCTTAGCTAAAGAACCAAGTAAAACTGATTGTTCCATTAAGGATGACATGCTGAAAATGAAGGCAAAGATTAGTGAAAGCAATAATTTAAGTAATACCCGCGAAGAACTGCGGGAATCATTGGATCCCACGATTAAAATCCAGTAAACGATGTTCAATCTTGCGGATTAAGAACAAGAACACAAGCCCTAAACACAAGGAGGAATCAGTTTTCGTTAAAATTTGAAATATTAGGGCACAGATAAACGATTCGAAAGGGGGAAATTTCAAGTTTAAAGTCCGCACAGCCACAAAACGAAATTGAATAACTTCATAAATTATTCATCGGATTATACGGAAGCTGGAAGAATTAACAGAAGTTCACTAACGATTAGAACACAGTTTTGCAGTACAAACGCGAAGAATTCATACCAAAATTCACTTAAACACTACAAATATGGTTCATTAAGAACCCAGCAACCTGATTTCAGAAACAACCCGTAATCTAAACAAGAAAACAAATCAAGCAACTAAAAGATGAGTAGAGAAAGAAGAAGAAGCCAGTGAATGAACATACGGCAATGACATCGCGATCGCACCACGGTATGTGATCGCCGCCGGAAAAGAAATTGGAGACCGACCCGAAGAATTTGCTGACCTTCGCTTCCATCTTTTTCTTCTAATCTTCTTCTGCGTTTTGGGTATTTAAAGTGATACGGATTCCCTGTGTTCATCTTTTATGGTAGGCACAAGGAAAAGACTTAAATGAGGGTTTTTTTCTATAGCTCCAAGATTAAGTAATACCCCGCCTTTGATCTTTTGGTGAAGAATATCGATACGACCATGAAAAGAGTCGAGATACAAGAGAATATTTAGCAATTTGGATGGATCCGTTTCACTTTTGACTATTTAAATTTGATGAACATTGTTCGAGTTTGAGTCCCTTCAAGTTTACTTGTTCTTGAACTAAAAAAAACTCTTTAGGTTCGGCTCTGAAACTGCTTGGATGAATTCAATAATTGACAGTCATGATGCATCAATACTAAAATGGTTTATTCTCCCGAGACTAGAAGTGGGGACCAAAACCATGCCATGATGTTATATGAAATGATAGGTCCTAAACATGATCCCATGTAATTGAATTTCCTAACTTGGTGGGGTACTTAGTATTCCTTAAAATACTGTGCTACTCTCATTTTTTCAGGTAAAGGTAAAACACATTTGTACCAATGATGACATCGCTGTGACGACTATGAGATTGAAATTAGGATAGATGCATTCATATCGTCTCTATCCCTTGGGTTAAATCAATACATTGTTTTATTCTTACTTTATTTTAAGTTGTTTTAAAGATTTCATTATGAACGTTTAAGTCTATGACATCGTTTATGAAATATTGTAAATGTATGTTTTCGCACGGAACAGGCATGTCATGCATGCTTTACGACCTTATTTTTAATAGAAAAATAGGGCCGTTATAATTAGAATAGTTGTAGACTAGGTTGGATGAATTCAATGAAGCATAAATATCAGGTAAATGTCGCCCTCTGTGCGGTACTATGTGCTACTATGATATTCTAGTGAATTTTCGTGGTACATGTACTTACAATTCATGTTTGCTATATTGTTACGATTATAATGGTAACTCTTAGATACTATAATATATCATGTATGATGAGCATGCATGAAAAACCACGAATATGTAAGCACATCTTATAGGGTATCAATATCACGATAAGTATGGAAATACTATATGCATCATTACACTGAACCAAATTTTTAATGTGAGACCTCATGTATGTTGTATGTCACACGAGTATGAATTACTTCTCTGATAGGTTGCATATAAACGTGTAAAGTATGATATTAGACATGCTCCTTTATTTTTCACTAGTAATTGATAGTGTGAGCGTGCTCGCATGCGTGAATCGTGTGTGAATAAGCACTATGCATCCAATTTTACTCGTAAAAGAAAGTAAACCCCAATGAATAATTACAAAAAGGTAGGTTCCACTAAATAAAGGCAAGGACCCATGTACGAATAACAGCTATAGCTGTTCTGTAGTTATGTCATAATTTTATTGTTAGGTCGACTAGTAGCATTTTCATTTTTATTGTTAGGTCGACTAGTAGCATTTTCATCTTTGAGCTTGATAGAGGATGATATGAATCGGGAAATCTCAATGTAACGCCCCACCCCAGATCTACCGCTAGCAGATATTGTCCTCTTTGGATTTTTCCTTTCGAGCTTCCTCTCAAGGTTTTAAAACGCGTCTGTTAGGGGAAGGTTTCCACACCCTTATAAATGGTGGTTTGTTCTCCTCTCCCAACCAACATGGGACATCACACTCAATCATATAATATTAATGCTACATTAAAAAGAATCAAGCTTCATTTATGCAACAAAGGTTTCAAGATACTTCGAGTGAGATTTCATTTATTCTCAGATGGTTACATATTTAGGATAGATAATAAAAATTAGATTTATGGTGATTTAATTATGGTCAAAGAGTATAAGAGTTTTCATTTCGAGGCGATATAAAGCTTATGTATGTTCTTTCCGTAAAGTAGAATTGGAATACGAAGAAAAAAGAGCATTTGTGTTTTTTTTAGCCAAAGACTAATTTGATTTGCCATTTGCATGTTTAAAACGATTCAAGCTTGACAGTATCTGTAATACCCGCTCCTCGACAACGCGATTAACAGGAGTTACCACCGACATCGATAACACTCCGACAACCAATCATAAATTTCAAAATATTTTCATAACATTAAGTAAAATATTTAAAAACCAGCTCGGTTTAAAACATTATTAACCAACAGAAATTTTAAACAACAAAAACATAATTACATAAACAGACCCAAACATGGATTCCCAATAGTCTCTAGCCCGTTGGTCTCGTCCTCGGTTGGCCTGCATCATCTAAATCTGGAAAGAAAAGTTATAATAATTTTGATGAGTAATTAGATTACCGAATAAGTAGCTAACTTATCTTTCCTGAGTTCATAACTAATATTTCCAGGTGTTTTTAAGTTTTATTCGCCATTGATTCCTAGTTTCTCTTCCTACTAGGGTCATCTGTTCATTAATCAGGTATAAGAGTCATCTGTTAATTAATCAGGTATCTCAGCTACCTTCAGCTTAGGTTACTGACTCTCTCTTAATATGCTTATCTAGAATTTTCAGACTCGTATGTAAGACTCTCTCTCGGTCAAATACGACCCATCTACTAATTTCTCTGGCGGCCTGTATATCTCATATACCAACGGTCAGGAGTACTCATTCTCTCTGACTTAGCACACAGTGCGTTGATCTGGAACTCCGTAGGAATTAGTAGACTATCATTCGTGGGAATTAGTAGACTATCATACTCATATAAATAAGCCATGGCTCAACAATCTATAAGCATATCTTAGAGTCATAACCTTTCCATTAACATGCTTAGCATACTCACATCTGATGCATGCTTTCATACGTTTATAACGTTCGATACATAGAACATTTTAGTAATCATTTATTACATGCTTACATCACAGACAAGCAGTCACAATATACAATTAGACAATCAATATCGTCACACCACGTATTAACATACTAAGTTCTTAATCAAGTAAACAACATATCACATGTTGTAAAACAAGTTAACAACTAATTCAAAGATCGATATGCTACTTACTTGGTTTCGAATCCTTTTTTCCTTGGATGTAGGTTTAATAGGTTATTTCAACTAAATTCCTCCAAATTAGACCTATTTTTCACCATTTTCAAGATAAGTATAGACCAATTTTGATAGAACGGGTCAAAAGAAGTCGAAGGAGACAAACCGAGAATCAAAATAACTTCACATGCGCCCTCACGCGTCAGCACAAGTTCGGGGGTGGTTTTTTCACGCGCCTGGTCCACGCACAGTCGTGCTCTCACTCGCGGCCTCCCACGCGCCTTGCGTGTACCGTATGCGCTACTTCTTCTTCTTCCTTTGATTTCTGGCGATTTTTTAACTTTTCTATTAATGCCCGTTATGTCCCGAAGCCATATTCCATCTTTACAGCTCGGATTTCGTTCCGGCTTCTTCTACAACTTTATAGATCTCCTTATTACGGTTCTACAGCTCGAATTGACAACCAAATTTAAGCAAACCAAACTCGAAATCTCAGAATTTTTTTCCTCCTCTGTTTTTTGGGGTTCGTTTCTCTGCTGCTCTTCATTTTAAATCCAAATCAGCTCCCTGTCTTGCTTCCAACACCAACTAGCAAACCCTTCATCATCCGCCCACGCGTCCATTCCCATTTTTCCTCCATTACAGCAGCAGCTTGACATGTTTTTCGTTTTTTTTTTAAATTTCCTTATTTACAGATTTTATTATTATTCTTATTCTTATTCTTATTATTATTAACAAATACAACTGGAAATAAATACAAAAATACATATTATCATTACTATTTTAGAATATTACAGTATCAATCTTATTTGTTGAGTGATTCGAATCTCAGACAAATGTTCATATCAACAAGATAATCTGAATCTTACTTTCTCTTGAAGTGATTCCTTATTGTGAGATGTTTTTTTTTTTCTTATAAAGTTTATGAACATTTAACTAAAAATTTAAATATTAAATTAAAAAGGTAATCACATGTCTTAACAATTCTTGTTTTTTCCTTTATTTTCTCAATTTTTTAAAAAAGAAACTGATATGAACTAAGAGATATCGATCATACAATATACTTCAATGAAGATGTGAAGAAAATATTGTTGAAATTATCAAAAGATATTTCAATTCATGCCATATTGAAGAATAATGAAGTTTCATGGTATAAATTTGGGTGGATTATAATTTAGAGCAATTTAGAGTTATTGTATTTTTTTAAAACTTTTTATTTACAGTTATAATTACATAATAGTTAATTATGGTCACTGAGTATGGATGTTACTTTTTTGATATAGAAGTGCTTTCTTGGAAGCCATTAAAAAATTAGAATTGATTATTCCTTACTATAATTGGATGTGAAAGACATCTAGTGTTCAAAAGGAATTGTTTTTTTACTATTTATTATTTTTTCTATAAATTAGAGTATACTCCTAATATAGCTATCAAAAAAACAAAACAAAAAAAAAAAAAAATATAAAATGTTATTTTGTAAAAAAAAAAAAAAAAATTGTTTAATGATTCCTAATAAACGAATTTAATACAAAGAAGTCTTATTTCACTGGATCCATTTGTAAACTGGCTTTTACGATTGATACCAAAATTAAATAGTGTTTTTCGTCTAATTATTCCTTGCTCTATAGTGGGAAATTTTTGTAATGCATACTAAATAATAACTCTTGTAATGCCTGTAATAGTTTCATTTTGAGAATATATAAAGCCATGTATATTGTATTTGTAAGTAGACTTGAAAGATATAGTAAAAGGAGCATTTGTGCTTTTTCTTTAGTCGATGACTAAGTTTCTTTGCAATTCTATGTACTTTAGGTTGCATGTAGAATCATTCAAACTCGACATGATCAATCTTGCTTGTGGAGTGATTCGAATCTGAAACAAGTGTTCTTGCGTTGAGATATTTGATCAACAAGAATCATTCAAGCTAGACATGATCGATCTTGCTTGTGGATTGATTCGAATCTCAAACAATGTTCTTGCCTTGAGATATTCGATCAACAAGATAATCCAAATCTTATTCCCCTTGTAGTGATTCCTTATCTTATCATTTATTGAAGTATATTGTATGGTTGATATTTGTTGGTTCATATCATAAACTTAACTAAAACACATCTTTGATTTAATTTTTAATTTTCTAACCTTTGTCATTATTAAATGTATCTCTCCTCATATTTCTTTTTTTTTAAAATATAGTTTAAACTCTTAAATTATATTTTAATTTCTAATTTAGTCCTTAACACAAATATTATCAAATTTAATTTAATCAATTATGGTGACAATATAAAACCCAGTCGTTCAAAGTTGAAGAAACTGTGTCGTAGTCTTCACTTTAAAAAGAAAGAAAAACAATAAGGAGATTATGTCTTAGGGAAATGCTCTATCTAGATTTTGAATTCTATGTGTGACGTAAAAAAAATCCATCCATTTAAAAAATGTTGTTTTAAACGAAAAGAACCCAAATTAAAGGTCAAAGACGAGCCAGAAGCCACTACCTCAACTATAAAAAGACAATAGTACTTGTCCCCCGACCAGACACAATATCAATTTTTTAATCTTAGACATGGATGGTTAGAAAAAAAAAAAAAAAAAAAAAAAAAAAAAGAAAAAAAAAATCCCTCCATTTAAAAAATGTGCTTTATTAAATGCTGTACCAATAAAAAAAATAAAAATAAAAAAAGGACACATGAATACAGTCACAAGGTACACAGCTCCCTAACACGCAATATCAGTTCAATGGTAGCCACTCATATATAATTCTTTCTCTCTTCATTTATTTTGGCTCAAATTCAAATGTACATTACATATTACATTTTAAACGTGGATAAATAGTTGCATTCATAAATTTAAATTTAAATAAAATGTTGCAATTTTTAATTTTTACCATCTAATAGAAATTTCATTCAAAACGTTATTAATGAATATGTTTTCAAGTTTTCCGTTTAGTGCATAAAGATTGTAGGTTAAAATAGATCATAGTTTAAGTCTTAAGCCTAATAATATTTGTCTGTATTTTGTGTATGTTTCGTTGAAAGATAGTACCGTTCCTAAGTTTTTTGAAAGATTATATTGTATTTGTATATTTCACTCTGAAGTTTGAAAGATTTCGTTGTTTTTGTCAGTCATACTTTTCTCGTTTTCAACTAGGACTCCATTATTCATGTATTATGGATTTATTTTATAGTTCTACAATAATAGATGGTAGGAGAGTTAAAAATTTTGACAATTTTAGTTGAAAATATATTCTGTATTTAGTAATGCAACCATAGTCAAAGTTGTGTGTCAATTTAAGTGCAACTTTCCTATAAATTGGATGCATTCATCCACGGAGAGAGCAGCAAGAGAAAGAGAGCCATGGATGCCTTCTTAGTGCTTCTATGTATGCCTTTCATTTTTGTTATGTTCTCTCATTGTTATTACCGCAAAACAAAGCATTCAAATGGGCAAGCAGCTGAGCTCCCACCAGGCCCTAAGCCATGGCCTCTCGTGGGCTGCCGCCCAACAATGTTGGCCACCAACTTGCCAACCTACAAATGGATCCATGCAGTAATGAAGCAATTCAACACTGAAATTGCTTGCATACGTCTTGGAAGTACTTACATAATTCCTGTGGCTTCTCCACGGCTCGCTCTTGAGTTTCTTAAAACATATGATTCTATCTTTGCATCACGTTCCTCCATTTCGAACACGGTCGATATTCTAAACCGTAGATGTGTCACCACCATATTTGCACCCTTGGGACAACAATGGAGGAAGATGAGAAGAATTCTTGCATTAGAAGTACTCAATCCATCAACTCTCCATCGAATGCTTGGCCATAGAAACGCCGAGGCTGATACTCTTTTACGCTATATTTTCAGCCAAACAAGTACTAGAGGTGGAGGTGTGGTTAATGTTAGAAGCGTAACACAACATTATTGTGGTAACATAATGAGAAGAATGTTATTCAATCAAAGATACTATGGCAAATGGAGAGAAGATGGAGGGCCAACTTTCGAAGAAGAAGAGCATGATCAAGCATCGTTGACAATTATTAGGCATCTTCACGCATTTTCTATATCAGATTTCATGTCTTGGTTGAAGCCATTTGATTTAGATGGACACGAGAAAGTTATGAAGAGTGCGTTGAATGTCGTTCAAAAGTTTGATGAACCCATTATAGACGAGAGAGTTCAAAGATGGAAAGATGAAAAATTGGAAGAGGTGAAGGACGACATTCTTGATATCCTCATTTCACTCAAAGATGAAAATGCAAAACCATTGCTATCTGTCGTAGAGATTAAAGCTCAAATCATGGTAAGCAATGTTCTCAAACATTAAATTTCGGGACGAATTATAGTTTATCATTTATATCATATTTGACTCTTTATTTACCGACAAATATCTTGTATGCTTGAGTATACTTAGCCTTCCATTCTGTTTACTATAGATATCATATCTCACCCACCAATTATCTAACTATTTGCCTTTCAGTATCATATTATAATAAGATATCAACTTATTACTCTCTCTCTATTAATTTTTGTTTCCATATCTTTGATGGTTATAAATATTCTCATTAAACACAATTTAAAATTTATGCACATTATAGACACAAACTTAAATTTGTAATCTAATGTCGATGAAATCAATCATATTGTTAATACTGACACTGAAGTGTTTCCAATAATAGGAGTTACAAATTGCAACGATAGATAATCCTTCAAACGCAGTAGAATGGGCAATGGCGGAGTTACTAAACCAACCAAAAATTCTTGAAAAAGCCATTGAAGAATTGGACAAAGTAGTTGGAAGAGAAAGGCTAGTTCAGGAATATGATATCCCAAATCTCAAGTACCTCACCGCTTGTATTAGAGAATCATTTCGACTTCATCCATTTTCACCTTTCAACGTTCCTCATGTCTCAAACACGGACATCATAGTGGCGGGTTACTTCATTCCAAAAGGTAGTGAAGTGTTGCTCAGCCGTACAGGTCTAGGCCGAAACCCAAGGATTTGGGAGGATCCAATGAGGTTTAATCGAGAGCGTCACCTAAATGATAGGACAGTGGAATTGGGATTATTAGAACCCAACCTGCGATTCATGAGCTTCAGTAGAGGGAGAAGAGGGTGCCCTGGTAGCTCACTTGGCACTAACATTACTATGATGCTATTTGCAAGACTTCTACAAGGCTTTTCATGGAGCTTTGTGCCTGGAATCACAAAGATAGCTTCAATCTCTGAAGCTGATGAACTCTCTCTCCCGAAGCCATTGCATCTGCATGCACAACCACGTCTATCTCATATCATGTACCCAAGGCTTGTTCATCATGATGCATAGCGTAACTAAGACGACATTGTATACCGAATAAAAACAACTACTTATATTCCTTGTGCTTGCTGCATAATAAATTTGCTTGTGTGTTTGATTTCTATGTATTCTCCCACTTATTTGTAGATATAAATTAGATATAGTTTGAGCAATATAACAAAATATTTTAACGAATATCCGTTTGAACGATTTGTTTTTGAAAAAGAAATCATAGAGAGAGATAGATCACAAAAAGAGGAGATAAATAACCCAAAACCCAAAGAACTTTGCGTAGGTTATATGTGGGTAGGTTATATGTGTGGGATGAAAGTCCCACATCCGTTAATTTAGGAAATGATCCTGAGTTTATAATTAAGGAATACTCCTTCTATTGGCATGAGGCCTTTTGGGAAGCACAAAGCAAAGCCATGAGAGCTTATGCTCGAATTGGACAATATTATATCATTGTGAAGATCTGTGATTCCTAACATGGTATTAAAGCCATGCCCTAAACTACACTGGCTGTAGCTCTACATAATGCATAAGATAACATGCTTCTCGAGTATCTCAACTTAGGGGTAGAATAATAATTTTACCATGCTGTAGCTCTACATAATACATAAGATAACATGCTTCTCGAGTATCTCAACTTAGGGGTAGAATAATAATTTTACCATGACTTACATAGAGTGCATACTCATCTAAAAATGCCTTTCTGAAGTCCTTGACATGCATTTTCTAACAACCTAAGGTAAGAAATACTCGTATGCTAGAACGTCATAGGGATCAGTACAAGTATTACTTGCTAAAGTTCATGTGGTTACTTACATGGATGACACATGCCTTTTCGAGCTAGCTTTTTTACGTGTTAGGAACTCCAAAATTATGATTTTTTTTAGTAGGTCTTAATTCAACAAGACTATGGTTAATATTGAAATTGGAGCGAAAAATTGAAAATTGGGAGTTGAAACGGGCCAAAGAGCTTACAGTCGCTTCACACACCACCCACACATAGATGTCATGCGCGCCTGCCTTGTGTCATGGTCATGCTTGTCCAAGGCGTATTGCTTGTGGCCGCATGTCAGATGTTCCAGTCATGCTTGTCCAAGACATTCATGGCCACATGCCAGTTCCAAACCTCTTTTACTTGCTTTCATGTTAGATAGACATTTACCATCTTTGTTGTGTCAATATAGTAGTGTATGACTGGTCATTAAAATCATGTCTACACCAGGGCTAAAATGCACTAAAATATACTATAGGGGATGTGATTAATTGTCAATTCTTCATACCTGAGTTATATGTTATCAAAACCGTTGTTATTTATTCGTATTCAACCTATTTCTTTAAAAGTAATATTTCTCTATATTTCGTCATTTTTCAAACTAAGTAATTATCTTTTTATAACATAAATTATTTTTTCAATAAACAAAAGTACATAAAAATTAAACACACAAGCATATGTATTATGTTTGTAGAAGGAATATAAGTAGCTATTGTTATTGTTTGGACATTATTATTTTAAGGAGCTTACCCTTGGTGATGAATACGCCTAGGGTACATAATGTGAGATAAGCGTGGCTTTGCATGCAGATGCAATGAATTGGGAGAGAGAATTCATCAATTTCAGAGAAGTCTATCTTTGTGATTCTTGGCAGTAAGGTCTATGAAAACCCTTGTAAAAGTCTTGCAAATAGAATCATTTAAGTGCCGAGTAAGTTACCAGGCACCCTTTTCTCCTTGGTGAGATATGATTCAAAGTATTCAAAATTCAGATATAATTTAAAGAAGTTGAGATATGATTCAAAGTATTCAAACTACCAAGATTTGAGAAGTTTGTCAGTAGATTTGAATTTATCTAGATTTCCATAATTTACTCTTTCGTGTTAGTGTATAAGCCTATCAATATTAGAATTGTGTAACTCTTTAATCATTGGGTGAGAAAACAATAATAAAGCACTACAGCTTCGATTTATTCCTATTTCTTTTAATATTTTTTTCCCAACATATTTGGTATCAGAGCCAAGTTCCTGTCAACATGAGGTGAGGGTGAGTGATTATTTTTTTTTCACAAGATGAAAACCTTGTTCAGATCGCAGGAGCTATGGGACTTGGTGGAACACGGATTTATTGATGTATTAGAACCCACAATATAAGAAAAGGAGAGATTGAGAGAAACTAGGAAAAATGATGCCAAGGCTCTATTCATTATTCATCAAGCCGTTCATGAGACTATTTTTTTCACCAATTGCAGCAGCAACCACATTAAAGCAAGCATGGTTTATTCTACGTAAGGAGTTTCTTGGACATACCTCACATCATTGAGTTTTCGTATAACCCCATCAAACAGCTTGATTTGTATTGAGCCGATTCTCATCATCTTGCAAGTACTATCATTGCCCATATAGACAACTCCACCATTGAACTTTTTGAAGTCCAAAAACATCTCTATGTTGGGACACAAATGATAGGAGCACCCAGAATCAAGAATCCATTCACTAGTTTGGCTGATGACAGGGAGATTGTCAAGGCATCATCTGTATCAATGTCGTCATCTCTAACCACATTGGACTTCAACCCCTTCTCTTTTAAGATTGGACAATCTTTCTTCTAATGGTCTTTCTGTCGACAATATGCACACTCATTTTTATCAAGTTTTCTCCAATTATCAGATCTACCTCTCGACTTTAATCAGGACTCTCCACATTCGTTCCTTTTCCAAGTAGAAGTCCTTTCATGAGCAGTGAGAACATTTGAGCTAGAGCCTTGATATGCCTCCTTTTCCTTCTTTTGCATCTCATTATTTATGAAGGCATTTGAAACATCTTCAAAATCAATATTAGTGATTCCATGTAGTAGGGTCGTTACTAAAAACTCGTAGGATTCCGGCAAAGAATTTAATAACAACAACGCCTTGTCCTCGTCATCAATCTTAACATCAAGATTGAGCAAATCAGTGATGATTTTGTTAAAATCATCCAAATGCTCAGCCATTGAGATACCTTCCTTGTAGTCAAAACGGAAGGGTTTCTTCTTCAAATAGAGTTTATTTTCCACACTCTTCTTCATATATTTCGCCTCAAGCTTGTCCCATAATTCTTTCGCCATGGTAACCTTCATAAATGGATATTTCTGATCCTTGCCAAGACAGGATCGAATAATTCCACAGGCTTGCCGATTTAATTTCGTCCATTCTGCTTCTGTCATGTCTTCAGGCATCTCCTCTTGGAGAGAAACATCGAGGTCTTGCATAACCAGCAAATCGCTAACTTCGCCTCGCCAAACACCAAAATTATTGATTTCATCAAATTTCTCTACTTCAAGATTGGAACTCCACAATCTCGATCCACGCTGTGATGATTTTACTATTTGCAATAATTAATCTGGATGTAACTAAAAACACAATCCTTGAAAATTGATTTTCAAGAGAATAAGCACGATTGTGAGCACGTCTAGTGGTCGATGAGGCCAAAACTTTCATAATACCACAACAAGGCTCTGATATCACTTGTTGTGCGCCGAAAGCGGAACAGATGTACTCACAACACCAATATGTCACTCAAGAAATACAATGTGACACACAAAACTTGATGTTTTCAACAGCAGAAACAATGACATTATATTGCCTTTTGTTGAGCCTAAAAATATCAGCAAATCTAATGGTAGAGAATAGGACTAATTAGTCTTAAAAATAGGACCTTATGACAATTTACAACAACAGACACGAGAAATATTGAAAGGTGAAAATGGATGAAGTCGAAATGATTCTCTAATACAAGCGGTGAGGCACTTGAGTTTAGGGATATCATATTCTTAAACCACCCTTTCCTTTCCAACTACTTTGTCCAATTCTTCGATGGCTTTTTCCAAAATTTTTGGTTGGTTTAGTAACAACGCTATTGCCCATTCCACTACATTTGAAGGATTATCTATGGTTGCTATTTCTAACTCCTATTATTAGCAACACTTCACTATCGGTATTAACAATATGATTGATTTCATCACATTTCATCACATTAGATTAAAAGTTTAAGTTTGTGTCTAAAATGTGCATAAATTTTAAATTTCGTGTAAAGTGAGAATATTTACTGAAATCACCCCACCTATATAGTGGAGAAATTCTCGCTCTCTAACCATCAAACAAATTATAAACTATATAAAAACAACAATCAAGAAACACCAATAAATGGATATAAGATATTTGGCTATAATAAAATTGCAAATATGATGCCCATTAAGCTGTATTGGAAGACAAATATTTAGATATTTGCCTTCATGGTTAAATATGATATATCCTCAAGCATACAAGATAAGTTGCCTATAATAAAAGGGTCAAATATGATATATAAGCTTGGATCTCTGCAACTGGTAGCAATGGTTTTACATTTTGATCTTTGTGTGAATTAAGGATATCAAGAATGTAGTCATTTACCTCGAATTTTTCATCTTTCCATCTTTGAACTCGTCGTATTCATTTACAAAAGATAGAAATATGGTAAATACAGATAATTTGAAATAACAATAAAAAAAAATATAATAAAATATAATTTGGAACAACAATAAAACAAAATAATAATAAATGAATACAACGTATCTGCCTTTTGCAAATATGGTAGTACTTAATATTGCCTTATAAGTCAACTATCCTTACCCTATATTAAGTGTGACTTCCTATAAATTGGATGCATTCATCCACCGAGAGAACAGCAAGAGAAAGAGAGCTAGCCATGGATGCCTTCTTTGTGCTTCTATGTATGTCTTTCATTTTTGTTATGTTCTCTCAATGTTATTACCGCAAAACAAAGCATTCAAATGGGCAAGCAGCTGAGCTCCCACCAGGCCCTAAGCCATGGCCTCTCGTGGGCTGCCTCCCAACAATGTTGACCACCAACATGCCAACCTACAAATGGATCCATGCAGTAATGAAGCAATTCAACACTGAAATTGCATGCATACGTCTTGGAAGTACTTACATAATCCCTGTGTCTTCTCCAGAGATCGCTCTTGAGTTTCTCAAAACAAATGATTCTATCTTTGCATCACGTTCTTGTATTTCCAACACCGTTGGTATGTTAAGTCATGGATATCTCACCACCGCCCTTTCACCGATGGGAGAACAATGGAGGAAGATGAGAAGAATTCTTACATCAGAGATATTCAATCCATCAACTCTCCATCGAATGCTTGGCCATAGAAACACCGAGGCTGATACTCTTTTACGCTTTGTATTTAGCCAAACAAGTAATAGAGATGGAGGAGTGGTTAATATTAGAAGCATAACACAACATTATTGTGGTAACATAATGAGAAGAATGATATTCAATAAAAGATACTATGGCAAAGGAAGAGAAGATGGAGGGCCAACTTTTGAAGAGGAAGAGCATAATCAAGCATTATTCACAATGATCGAGTATATTTATGCATTTTCTATATCGGATTTCGTACCTTGGTTGAAGCCATTTGATTTAGATGGACATCAAAAAATTATGAAGAAAGCTTTGAATGTCGTTCAAAAGTATGATGAACCTATTATAGACGAGAGAGTTCAAAGATGGAAAGATGGGAAAATGGAAGGGGTGAAGGACGACATTCTTGATATCCTCATTTCACTCCAACATAAAAATGCAAAATCATTGCTATCTGTCGCAGAGATTAAAGCTCAAATCACGGTAAGCAATGTTTTCAAACATTAAATTTTACATTTTAGACACAAACGTAAACTTTTAATCTAACATTAATCTAACATTGATGATCAAAATAATAGGAGTTACAAATTGCGGCAATAGATAATCCATCAAATATTGTTGAATGGGCAATGGCAGAGTTAATGAATCAACCAAAAATTCTCGAAAAAGCCATGGAAGAATTGGACAAAGTAATTGGAAGAGAAAGGGTTGTTGAAGAATCTGATATCCCAAATCTCAAGTACCTCACCGCTTGCATTAGAGAAACATTTCGACTTCATCAATTTTCGCCTTTCAACCTTCCTCATGTCTCAAACTCTGACATCATTATAGCTGGTTACTTCATCCCAAAAGGTAGTGAAGTGTTTCTCAGCCGTATAGGTCTAGGCCGAAATCCAAAGACTTGGGAGGATCCAATGAAGTTTAGTCCAGAGCGGCACATGAATGATAGGACAACGGAATTGGGATTATTAGAACCCAACCTGCGATTCATTACCTTCAGTAGAGGGAGAAGAGGGTGCCTTGGTAGCTCACTCGGCACTACCATTACTATGATGCTATTTGCAAGACTTCTACAAGGCTTTTCATGGAGCTTACTGCCAGGAATCACAAAGATAGACTTCTCCCAAGCTGATGAACTCTCTCTCCCAAAGCCATTGCATTTGCTTGCAAAGCCACGCTTATCTCATGTTATGTACCCTCCATCTTCTCTCCCTTTGCCATAGTATCTTTCATTAAATAACATTCTTCTCATTATGTTACCACAATAATGTTACGTTATGCTTCTAACATTAACCACACCTCCACCTATATTATACTTTGCTAAGTTTGAGATTTAAATATATGAAATTGAAAGTTTATTTTATTTTATAAATGGATTAAATGTTAAGAGAATAAATAAATAAATATGTTTTTTCTAAAAATAAAAGAGAAAAAAATTGTAAACTTATTAATGAAAAAGTTAAAAAGTTGTGGGCAAGTATGAATGTACAAATTCAAATAAACCTTTGGACTTCGGCTTAGCTTCGGCACGTTTTTGCGACTCCAAACGGTTTATTCAGCTTGGTTTACCTGTAATAACCTAAGTCCACCACTAGTAGATATTGTCTGTTTTGACCCATTATGTATCGCCATCTTCTATGGAAAGGTTTCCACATCCTTGTAAAGAATGTTTCGTTCTCCTCTTCAACTAATGTAAGATTTCACATTATCAATTTTAGACCCTTTTCTACAATTTTTAATCCTCTCGCACCCGATTTTAAAGTTTTTACAAGCATTTTTAGTTAATTTAAGTTTCTTTTAGCTACAATTTTAATTAGTTGATGTCATGAATTGTATATTATGCTCTAACTCGATGTCGTGGGTCTGCATAGGTTAAACTGGATTTAGATGAACAAATCTAAGCTAGTTTCAAAGATAATTAGTAACTCCGACCTAGGCCAAATAAGCAACTCTACTACTAGCTTGATTGGATGAATTATTTGAAGCATGAACGGTGCGTGCCTTGTGGACTCTGCACGTCTCGTGCCTTCTAATTGATTTATGTCTATTTATTATGTTATGTCTTGGATGAATTATTTGAAGCATGAACGGTGCCTGTCTTGTGGCCTCTACAAGTCTCGTGCCTGGTAATTGATTTATGTCTATTTATTATGTTATGTCATTCAAGGTTATGGATAAAAATAGATCAATAGTCTTAAGTGTAAGTCTAATGATCTTTGTCTACGCTTTGTTATTCTACGGACTCTCTCATTTTTTTTATGAGGATTATTTTACAAATGTTTTGTTAAAAGATTTTCAGTAAATTATCCATAATAGTTCTATTGATTTGATAAGATTCCTAATTATTGTAAAGATGACATACTTTTGTGGATTCTACTTTTTTTTCATATTTTTAGAAACGACTTTATTATTCAAGTGTGAAAGACAGGTCATTATCGTGAAATATGAATTCACTTTTTAATTCTAAAATAATAGTTAGTGGGAGAATTCAAATTTTAACGTTTTTAGTTGAAGACATTAAGTAATGTGACCGTAAAAGGAAGAGAGATAGATAGATATATTAAACTCCCAAAATTGTTTTTGGGACGGAAATGCAACTGCCCACAGTTGAGTTTGTCAAATAAGTACGTAATTTGTTTTTTTAAAGTTTAATACGTAATTTATTTTGAATAAGATTTGTGAAACATATTCAAAATAATTGAAATTATTTGAGAGAGAAGAAATTAATTTTTAACCCAAAATTTGTTCCATTGTAATAATATATATATTTTTTTATGTTAGATTGGACCTATAAACTAAGCTCCACTTCCATTCCATTTAACTTGAGTTTGATACTTTTGGACCCTTTTGATGCGGGTTGATCCGACTCAAGTCTAATATATAGTTATTTTTTTAGCTAATTTAAATTCTTTTGAGCTAAAATAATTTGAGGGTAAGCATTACACCATCTCCAACCTCACCTTTTTTTTTTTGACAAAAAAAAAAAGTTCAAGTTATTTCTAGAAAAAATAGAAATTTTTTTAAGAGTTGAGTCGTTCATGTAATGACAGGGAAAAAAAATTTGCGCGATCGCTGGAAAACGCATGAGAATTCTAGCTAGGTGCCGGAATTCTCGCGCCTAGCTCGATATCACACCCACCCAATGCTCCCACTTCGTCAAAACGATCCCACGAATGTCTACTACCCTCAAGGAAGCCACCTGCAAGAAAAGAGGGTGAGGAACACAAAGAAAACCGTTAAGAATGAGAAATAGAAGTGGGATTGAAAAGTGCAATGTTCATTAATGTTCACAACGTTTTAAATAGGATACAAGCTACCTACTAATACCTAACAATAAGGGAAAATATAAACTAACTTAATCTTGAGAATAAGATAAAATATACTATTGATCAAATCCTAAAATAAAATATTAACTGATTTACGAATATATAAGATATATTTCATAACTAATTATTATAATATATTCTCTAAATATTATATCTTAATACTCCCCCTCAAGTTGGAGATTATATGTCAATCACACTCAACTTGTCTTTCAAAAAACCAAATTGATGTCTTCCCAAAGCTTTAGTGAAAATACCTATCAATTGCATTTTAGTCGAAACATAACACGGTTTGATGATTTCAACTTGTAACTTTCTCGAACTATATGATAATCTATTTCAATGTGTTTCGTACGTTCGTAAAAAACTGGATTGGCTGCTATGTGTAATGCTGCTTGATTATCACAATACAATAATGCTAGTTCGAACGGTGGAACTTTCAAGTCTTGAAGAATGTATCTTAACCAAGTTAACTCTAAACAAGTATTTTTCATAGCTCGATACTCGGCTTTTGCTGATGATCTGGACACATTGGTTTGTTCTTTAGACTTCCAAGAAATAATTGAATTTCCAAGGAAAATGCAGAACCCAGAAATAGACCATCTGGAAGTTCGACAACCATCCTAGTTTGAATCGCAATATGCTTGTAATCTTAGGTTGTTTTCAGATGGTAGTAGAAGTCCTTGACCAAGAGTACCTTTGATGTATTTCAGAACTCGAAGAGCTACCTCCCAATGTGGTTTTGTTGGTTCATGCATAAATTGACTAAGCATACGAACTGAATACACTATGTCAGCCCTAGTAATGGTTAAATATATTAATCTGCCAATCAACCTTCTGTATTTACTTGGATCATTCAACTTTTCTCCTTCTGTTAAAGAAAGTTTCAAATTTTGCTCCATATGAAATTTTTCTGAATGTGCTCCTGTAAGACCTATGTCTTGAAGAATGTCGAGAGCATACTTCCTTTGAGACATAAAAATTCATTTTCTAGACCGAGAAAATTCGATGCCTAGGAAGTATTTCAAATTCCCTAAATCTTTGATAAGGAATTTATCGAATAAACTAGTCTTGAGATGTTGAATTTCTTTGATAGCATTGCCTGTCAACAGAATATCATCAACATAGATAAGAGCTGCAGGGAAATAAGTACCTTTACTCTTAATAAATAAGGAGTAATCTGCTTTGGACTGAGTGTAGCCTGCATTTTGTATAGTGGTAGAGAATATGGAGAACTAATTGCGAGAGGCCTGTTTTAAACCATAAAGAGATTTATGGAGCCGACATACTATATTCTCCCCCTGTCGGTGAATGTCTGGTGGTAAAGACATAGACTTCCTCGTCTAGATACCATAGAGAAAAGCATTTTGAACATCCAATTGATGAGTGAACCATTTTTTAGCAGCGACAATAGTTAGTAAGCAACAAAGTGTAGTAAGTTTCTTTGTAGGAGAAAATGTCTCTTTGTAATCAACACCTTCAACCTGAGTGTATCTCTTTGCTACTAGTCGAGCTTTATAACGTTCAACAGAACCATCAGAGTTGTATTTAATCTTGTACACTCAATGACAGCCAATAGCTTTATGGCCAGGTGGTAGAGGAACGAGAGACCAAGTATGATTACGTTCTAAAGCTACAATTTCATAATTCATAGCCTGCTGCCATAAAGGGTTGCCAACTGCCTCATCATAGGTTTTTAGGTTCTGTTTGGGCTATAATAAGAGCTAGAAAAACACATTGAGTAGGAGAAAAATGAGAGAATGAAAGGTAATAATGAAGGGGATACTTGGTGTCAGTGTTGGAATTTGAGCTAGAGGTTAAAAGATTGGCTCTAGAAGACATCTCATAATCATTATGCCAAGTTGGAGGCTGTTTGCTACGAGTAGAATGTCGGAGTGGAGCTGATGCATCAGGTGGGATAGGATTAGAATTAGTGGGTGAATCTAGAAAAGAAATAGAAGACGGAGGATACGACAAAGTAGTAGGTGAAGGAATAGAAGGTGAGGGAGGACTAGAATGGATGTTTGAGTAGGATGGATCATTACGTGGTAAAATGAGAGTCGAAGGAGCTATTGTCAAAGTTTGTGAAGTTGATGAAAAAGGAAAATCATCTTCACAAAATTTAATATCACAACTGATAAAGAATTTTTTAGATTGTATGTCATACAACTTGTAACTTTTGTGACCACAAGGATATTCTATGAAAATACAAGGAATTGCCCGAGGTTCAAACACAAGGAATTATAGCTTTTTTATTCCTAGTAAGTTACCCCGATATAGGCTCTCATTGCTTCTTTATTTCTAGTAAGTTACCACGAGCTTTTCTTAGGGCCTAGGAATTTCTTCCCTGCCATAGCCTATTTGCGAAGTTCCCTGACCCCTATCAAGGTGGGTGTGGCTTGTGCATAGTAGTGCCTCCTCATGTGGTCTACTCATGTAGTCCCCTATCCCCTCTTAAGGAGGTTGACATCTACACATAGTAGCCATCCCTCATACAACCTACTCATATAATACCTCGTTCCCTATCAAGGTGGGTTTGTGGTGCAACCTTGACTCATTTCTACACTCAATAGAAGTCCTTACCTTGAGCTAACTACATGTATAGTCCTTAGTCTTTCTCCGAGACTGGTTTAACGGGATCGAAACGTCAGCCTTGTCTCAATCCTACACTAAATAGTAACTCAAGTGGCTTCAGGGTTTTGTTAAGCTTTCTTAAGCAAATTTAGATGTCGTGGCGGTTTACTGGATTTTTAGGGGTATTTAGGCAGTTTAAATGCCATATCTCTTTTTTGGGACATTCGGGGTTAGCTCATTGGCTAAACCATTCTCTAGGTGCACACGAGTTGAAACATTTGATCGCTCACGTTTCTGGGGTGTAAAGTCTATTGGAAACATACTGACCTGGGTCAACATGTAAATTGCAGTAGCTGTAGCGCCCTAATCTTAACTGAGTTCTCTCATGCATGCTTTGTTAGGGAGATATTCCTATCGATCACCTAAGCACGTAATCCATAATTTAAACTTCCGCTTAGTCATTTCTCGGTGCTGTGGAGGTCTATTAGATTCCTAGGGTGGCTAGGTTATTTAATGCGAATTTCTAGCTCCAGACTGCACTGTTTTGACTTCTCGAGTCTTTCTGCTCTAACCATCACTCATGATCCTAAGGTGCTCAGTCTATTGGAGGTGTCCTAATCATCGCTCATGATCCTAAGGTGCTCAACCTAACTCTGAGACCCTAGCTTTATGTAGAAAAACATGCTCTGCGAACACACAATCAAACATGTGAGTTAACACATTGTATCATGCACACACGCAAGCAAACAAGCTCAATGGGGAGATAGCATCTATCAATCACCCGGAGCATAGACCACAATGACCCATCCTCCTTTCTAAAACAGCAGAAAAACATATAAAACAACATTCATCAACAATCTCATCATAGGGGCATTTTGGTAATTTATTACATAATGCGTAACATACTCATTCATATTGTCAAACTCGTATTCTAGTCATGCATATTCTCTTTCTATCTGTGCATAATACATAAGATAGCATGCTTCTCAAATATCTCAACTTAGGGGCAGAACGATAATTTTACCATAACTTACATAGAGTGCATACTCATCTAAAAATGCCTTTATGAAGTCTTTAACATGCATTTTCTAACAACCTAAGGTAAGAAATACTCGTATGCTAGAACGTCTTAGTGATCAGTACAAGTATTACTTGCTAAAGTTCATGTGTTTACTTACATATATGACGCGTGTCTTCCCGAGCTAGCTTTTTTACATGTTAGAAACTACAAAAATTTTGATTTTTTTTAGTAGGTCTTAATTCAACAAAACTATGGTTAATACTATAATTGGAGCGAAAAATTGAAAATAAACAGGCCAAAGAGCTTACACGCGCTTCACACACCACCCACGCATAGATCTCACATGTGTCTGCCTCGTGTCATGGTCATGCTTGTCCAAGACGTGTTGCTTGTGGCCGCATGTCAGATATCCCAGTCATGCTTGTCCAAGACGTGTTATTCATGGCCACATGCCCATTCCCAACCTCTTTTACTTGCTTTCATGTTAGATAGACATTTACCATATTTGTTGTGTCAATATAGTGGTGTGTGACTGGTCACCAAAATCATGTTTACACCCGATAGAGCTAAAATGCTCTAAAATATACTATTAGGGGATATGATTCGTTGTCAATTTTTCATACCTGGAATATATGTTATCAAAACCGTTGTTATTTATTCGTATTTAACCTATAACATTTTCTTTCTTTAAAATATGTTTGTAGAAGGAATATAAGTAGCTATTGTTATTCTTTGGACATTATTATTTTAATGAGCTTACCCTTGGTGAGGAATACGCCTAGTGTACATAATGTGAGATAAGCGTGGTTTTGCATGCAGATGCAATGGCTTTGGGAGGGAGAGTTCATCCACTTCGGAGAAGTCTATCTTTGTGATTTCTCGCAGTAAGCTCCATGAAAAGCCTTGTAGAAGTCTTGCAAATAGCATCATGGTAATGTTGGTGCCTAGTGAGCTACCAGGGCACCCTCTTCTCCCTCTACTAAAGCTCATGAATCGCAGGTCGGGTTCTAATAATCCCAATTCCGTTGTCCTATCATTCATGTGACGCTCTGGATTAAACTTCATTGGATCTTCCCAAACCCTTGGGTTTCGGCCAAGACCTATACGGCTAAGCAACACTTCACTGCCTTTTGGGATGAAGTAACCAGCTACTATGATATCAGAGTTTGAGACATGAGGAATATTGAAAGGCGAAAATGGATGAAGTCGAAATGATTCTCTAATACAAGCGGTGAGGTACTTGAGATTTGGGATATCATATTCTTCAACTAACCTTTCTCTTCCAACTACTTTGTCCAATTCTTCAATAGCTTTTTTGAGAATTTTTGGTTGGTTTAGTAACTCCGCCATTGCCCATTCCACTGCATTTGAAGGATTATCTATCGTTGCAATTTGTAACTCCTATTATTGGAAACACTTCAGTGTCAGTATTAAAAATATGATTGATTTCATCAACATTAGATTAAACTAGTTCAAGTTTGTGTCTAAAATGTGCATAAATTTAAATTTTATGTCTAATGAGAATATTTATAATCATCAAACAAATTACAAATGATATGGAAACAACCCTCCATAGAATGAGTAATAAATGGATATAAGATATTTGACTCACATACTAGGCTATATTGAAAGGCAAATATTTAGATATTGGGCTAAAGGGTCAAATATATACCTATTAGTAAACAATAATGGAAGGCTAAATATCTTCAAGCATACAAGATATTTGCTTCTAATAAAGAGTCAAATATGATATATATGATAAATTATAATTCGTCCTGAAATTTAATGTTTGAGAACATTACTTACCGTGATTTGAGCCTTAATCTCTGCGACAGATAGCAATGGTTTTGCATTTTCATCTTTGAGTGAAATAAGGATATCAAGAATGTCGTCCTTCACCTCTTCCAATTTTTCATCTTCCCATTTTTGAACTCTCTTGTCTATAATGGGTTCATCATACTTTTGAACGACATTCAAAGCATTCTTCATAACTTTCTGATGTCCATCTAAATCAAATGGCTTCAACCAAGGCAAGAAATCCGATATAGAAAATGCATTAACATGCCTAAGAATTGTCAACAATGCTTGATTATGCTCTTCTTCTTCAAAAGTTGGACCTCCATCTTCTCTCCCTTTGCCATAGTATCTTTGATTGAATAGCATTCTTCTAATTATGTTACCACAATAATGTTGTGTTATGCTTCTAACATTAACCACCGCTCCACCTCTATTACTTGTTTGGCTGAAAATATAGCGTAAAAGATTATCAGCTTCAGTGTCTCTATGGCCAAGCATTCGATGGAGAGTTGATGGATTGAGTATTTCTAATGCAAGAATTCTTCTCATTTTCTTCCATTGTTCTCCCAAGGGTGAAAAGGCGGCGGTAAGAAATCGATGGCTTAAGATATCGACCGTGTTCGAAATGGAGGAACGTGATGCGAAGATAGAATCATATGTTTTAAGAAATTCAAGAGCGAGCTGTGGAGAAGCCACAGAGGTAAGTACTTCCAAGACGTATGCATGCAATTTCAGTGTTGAATTGCTTCATTACTGCATGGATCCATTTGTAGGTTGGCAAGTTGGTGGCCAACATTGTTGGGAGGCAGCCCACGAGAGGCCATGGCTTAGGGCCTGGTGGGATCTCAGCTGCTTCCCCATTTGAATGCTTTGTTTTGCGGTAATAACAATGAGAAAACATAACAAAAATGAAAGGCATACATAGAAGCACTAAGAAGACATCCATGGCTCTCTTTCTCTTGCTGCTCTCTTGGGTGGATGAGTGTATCCAATTTATAGGGAAATCGCACTTAAAGGACACATAAGGAAGTCATATTTTTACTAGAAATGGTAATTCTATAGCTCTTAAAACCTTGTTGTTCTTGTTTTATAAATGTATTATTTATTTATTTTTTGTTGGTAAGATGGGACCATATATAAACTTAAATAAGGGGCCACAACCAAAATTAGAGGAAAAAAATAGAACACAATTTTTTTTTTTTTTTTTTTTTTTTCCAT
>NW_019268541.1:2283838-2306470 GCF_002738365.1 Cucurbita moschata
TTTTTTTTTTTTTTTTTTTTTGTCCCATCTAGTGAGAAATTAGACTCAATATAAAGCGGAGGTTCTGTCTTTACTAAGTCATAATAATTGTTCCCTTTCATCCTACCTGGATAGTTTAGAGTCGTCTAGATACGATGGCTTCAGCTCGACTTCTTGGTTGATTCGGCTTGAATTTGATGTTTTTGAACCGTTTCGAGGTCGGTTGATCCAGCTCATGTCTAATATGTTTGGACTCTTTTATACCATTTTCGATACCTCAGTAGTCCTTTTTGACACTTTCGTAGTCACTTTTGACACTTTCGACTTCTCGTTTAAGGGTGAACGCGGAAAGTCTCAATGAACGTCGAAAAGTAGGTCAGATGATCAAAGAAAGTTTGAGAAAGATGAAGGTGCATATTATCTACAGAAAGGTCATTAAAAGAAAGATTACCCCATTTTAAAAAAGATTAAGATATCTCTATCACGTCCACCAAATAAAACTCGTAAAACACATGCGAAATAATTGAAATTATTTGAGTGAGAAATTAATTTCGAATACAAAATTTTTCAAATTGTATTATTATTATTATTTCGTCAGATGGGACCATATATAAACTTAAATATGTTCAAAAGAACCAAAATTAGAAGAAAAAACTAGAACTAGTTTTTTTTTTTGTTTTTTTCATTTTAGACTCGAATATAAATAGCAGCTGACCCCATTCAAAACTCGTACCTGCTATGTCGTTTGCGATCCAAGTTATGCACTTGTCACTTACAAAACTAGTTCACGAGTTTGAAATTCGACGACCATTTGAACAGCCACTTTGAAAAATACTATATTACCATTTTTTTTTGTTCGGGTTCATTTTTTCACGTCAACAAAATAATTCGTCCATTTCGTCCCTATCCTAACAAATAATATGTTAATAACTAAAAAAGAATTATAATAGAACAATTATTTGGGTTAATTCTAAAGCATTATTATCAATAAAAAAAATTTAATCTCTTGTATTATTATATTGAATAATTATAATTTAAAATCCATTATGAGCTTCAACTTATAAGCAATTTTAATTAGTTTAATACTAATTAATTAATGATTTAATATCATCATTAATACTTGTAACAATAATTTCATACCGCAAGAAATGGAACTTCTGATCACACTCCTCAGCCAACGCCATTGCCGGATTAAGATCTTTCTCTTGTCATCACGTTTATTCAGATCGGTGTAAGTTAGTATCTAATTAAATCTCTATTTGATTTAGTTTTGATTAGATTAGATTTTATTTTGATTTGTTTACCAGATTTTCTACAGATTTTTAGCTAGATTTTCTGAATACATTTTGTATTCTTTGTATAAATATGGAGCATTCTTGCTCTTCGTAATTTAATTTCTCATCAATTATTCAATCAATCCCTCTTTCACTAACACTTCTCTATGTATGCTGTCTTTAGTATTTCCCAAAAATTTGGCGCTCAGCGGAAGAGACAACCACCTGAAGCCGACGGTGGTTGGTCTGTGGTTGGTCACCTCCATCCGCTATGTGTGCCCGAGTCATTTAAATATCGTGGGCGAAAAAGGCAGACACTTGCAGACAGTTA
This sequence comes from Cucurbita moschata, assembly GCF_002738365.1. Classification (NCBI taxonomy): domain Eukaryota; kingdom Viridiplantae; phylum Streptophyta; class Magnoliopsida; order Cucurbitales; family Cucurbitaceae; genus Cucurbita; species Cucurbita moschata. The sequence goes on from NW_019268541.1 coordinate 2,285,423, forward strand.
AGGTTGGGCATGAAGAGGGCTTTGGCAGAGAATGATTTACAACAATCGATAAATTTTTTGCACGTAAATTGGACTTGTAGTACTTCCCTACACACGACCCACACGTGCGAGTGTGGGCTCATCAGGCGTGCTCGCACACCCCGTAGGCCTGCATGGTCGCGCTAGTTGGCTGTAGCCGGACGTTCGAAGATACAATGACCGTCGTGTATCATGTCAAGCATGATGGTCATCTCATCATTATAGTGTACACGTCCTTATTCATTATAAAAGGATAAGTATCCTGAAGTTATGTATGCATGTCCCTATACTTTTCATCCTAATCGTCCATGTAGCACGACCTCATACATTCCTCACATATTACCCTAATGCATAAGCTTTCATGCATTACATCATTCATAACACTATTTTGGAGTTGTGCATAAAAAAAAAAACTCTTAATTGACATACATGATGAAGCATGTCATACATTTCATTGCTGAGCATATACATGTCATAGTGCAATATGACATCTCATACATACATATCATCGTAACATGAGGTATCATCATAATGTATCGTATTGTCATACATCTCGTATCATCATAACATATTACATCATCATAACATATCGTATCGTCGTTATGTAACCTATTATCACAATATATCACATCATCACTACACAATATATCAAACACATGTGGACACGTGTCATCATAGATAAGATAATTCTTCCGACCGTGCCGATAGTAGGGTCACTTACTTTATTGGTATGGGCCAAAACTACTACGACTCCTTGGTACTAGCTTAACGCTGCTTTCTGAAATTTAATTCTACTTAATGAGTCCCACACTCATTTTTTTTTCTTTAACTTCAAATAATTTAAAATAGCTAAACCTAATTTCGCATAAAATAATTTAAATTTTACTTTAAAAAATTTAAACACTAATAGATAGGTATATTACCTTAAATGCTTCCGAATTGAAAGTAGTAGGAAAAGGTCCGAACGTATCAAACCTAAGTCGGATTAGTCAAAATGTTGCCTGGAGCCAATCAGGATGTATTCTCCATCTGGCTTCGAATTAATGGTTGAAGTTTATTAACAAACCTCTCATTTTATAGTGGAACCAAATTCCCCACTTTTTCAACTCAAGTAACATCCGCTGGTTAGCAATCTTATCGATTGAAATTTATTAAGATTTTCTCGAACAAGTGGGTCTCTATGAAGGTATTGAAGATTAGTACTGCAATTTTCTATACAATCACGAGGGATTGCGATTGGTACTTCTATTTTGTACATATGGATTCGGAGTAGACCGTTTGAGTTGTCTTGGTTGGGTTTGAGAGGACAATTTGTTTGTAATAAAGTACTTCAAACACAAGGATTGATTAAAGAGCAAAAGATTGAATTAGAGGTCTTAGGTTGAACAAATATCTCAATTGTTCTACAAATTATGCATTTAGTACTCATAGATATGCTTTAAGTTGATGCCGTATAACTTTGTATTGAACTTACTCACATCTTAGCTGCAAACTTCGCCCTTCTCCTATTTCTCTATGCTCTCTTTCATATTCCATGGACATCCAGCACTCATCGCACCAACAAAAGACTCCCACCTGAAGCCGGCGGTGCTTTGCCAGTGATAGGCCACCTCCATAAACTAAGTACAACCGAGCCAACCCACACAACCTTAGCCAAAATGGCCGAGGCCTACGGACCAATCTTCACCATAAGATTAGGCATGAGTAGAGCCCTTATCGTGAGCAGTTGGGAAATAGCGCGAGAGTGCTTCACAACAAACGATACAATCTTCGCTTCCCGCTCAAAATCTCTGGCCTCAGAGCTGCTTGGCTACAACTACGCAGCGATGGGGGTTAGCTCCTACGGTCCATATTGGCGCCATGTACGCAAAATAACCACGCTTAAACTCCTCACGAACCACCGCCTCGAGCAGCTCCAACACATTAGAATATCCGAGGTTTAAAGCTCGATCAAGAAACTGCATGAGTCATGTGCCGACAGCATAAATAAAGGGTCAAGTGGGAAAGTGTTGGTGGAGATGAAGGCGTGGTTTGGGGACCTAACTTTGAATACAATATTCAAGATGGTGGTGGGAAAGCGATTCAGCACTGATTTCGAAGGCAGTGATGCGGTGCAGTATAGAGAGGCGTTAAGGGATCTTCTTGAACTGTTTGGGGCATTTGTTCCTTCAGATTGGTTTCCATTTCTAAGTTGGTTGGATGTTGGAGGGTATAAGAAGGCCATGAAGAAGACGGCGAAGGTGCTGGATGAGAGGCTTGCTAAATGGGTCGAAGAGCATCGAGAAAAGAAGAAGAATTTGGGTGAAGGTGGAGTGATCACAATGGAGCATGACTTCATGGATGGGATGCTCTCTACTATCAACGATGCCGGAGAGTTGGTTGGTTTTGATGTCGACACGGTCACCAAAGCCACTTGTTTGGTAAGCATATATGTTTCTATTTTAGTTCATAAAGACATCTTATGTAGATGCCTAATTGAGAATGAATAACAAACCAAATTAAATTATGATATTGTGTAGAACGTAATATTGGGTGGAGGTGACGTTACAATGATAACTATGACATGGGTTCTTTCTTTACTCCTCGACAACGAAGAATCATTGAAGAAAGCCCAACTTGAATTAGATGAAAAAGTCGAAAGATCTAGACAAGTGAAAGAATCTGATGTAAAAAATTTACCATATCTCCAAGCTATTGTGAAAGAGACATTGCGTTTGTATCCTATAATGCCGTTGTTATTCCCTCGTGAATCTGTAGAAGATTGTACAGTTTCAGGCTGTCACATCCCTGCAAAGACACGTCTAATAGTGAACGTTCATAAGCTACAAACAGACCCAGAAATTTGGGAGAATCCTTATGAATTTCGACCAGAAAGGTTTCTAACAAACCACACAAAGTTTGATATGAGAGGACAAAATGTGCAACTAATGCCATTTGGAAGTGGTCGAAGGATGTGTCCCGGAATCTCATTTTCCCTTCAACTTATGCATCTTATTCTTGCAAGTCTACTTCATGAATTTGAAATTGGTAGACCATCCGAAGAAATACTTACTATGGAAGAGGGGTTCATATTAACTCTTTAAAAAAAAAAACTTCTTGGAAGTTGTTTTAGGCCCACGCCTTTCAAGTCAAGTTTACGAATAATTTTGAAATCAAGTCGAGGAACTGATGAAACTATTTTTATATTTGTAATGTGAAATGTGATTATTATCACAAGGTGTATATGTAAAATAAGTTCAATAAACTTAATAAAATATAAATTTAGTATAATTATAATATAATTATTTGTTAAAGCTAATATTTTGTATCTATATTTCCAAATTACAAGAAAAAAAAATCAAAATTATTAATCATGTGGAATCCTACCGGAAGACTATAGAGAGAGTTTGAGAGAACTTGAAGAGGGAAGGAAGATAGAACCGTTGAAAAACTTATCGGATCACCATTGAAAATCTCTTCTAGTCACAATCTAGTTGCAACGACTCATTTCTTGGAAGAATAGAAAGGTTCGAGAGACCGAAGTCTTAATTTCTGTCAAGAATCGAGAGGATCTACGAGGTAAGATCTTGAGTGTTCTTCTTCAGATTCAAGAGTTTCCTTTGTAAATCGAAGTTTGAAATTTTGATATGTTCATTTACAGAAGATTCTTCACAGATTTCGTAAAGGAACTTGGCCGAAATCTTGACCGAAATTGCTATCACAAGAGCTCTTCCAAGAACGATATGAGAAAGTAACGTACCTATTTCCGACGTCCATAACTTCGTTTGTGATGGTGTCTAAAATTCAAAAAAAATATTAGTGCATAGATGGAAACTACATCTTTGGGAAAGAAATTGTCTTGATTTGAGTTCAAAATCAAACCATACAAAAATGTAAATTCAAAAAAATTAATGGAAAAAGTTTCAAGTTTCACCTACTAAGAGGAGAGAGAAAAACTCTGGCATGTAGTGTCAACCGTCGAGAGAACGTGCATCAGGCTCTGGTAGAACTACGCTTCCAATGCCGCGTGGAGCAATGTGGCTCCGTTCATTCTGTGTCACGCGGCTTGCTGCAGCACTAATCCGACCTGCAACCTACAAACCGACTCGATTCGATCCGCAACCCGTTGATTCGGTTGACTGGTGATTTGACGTGAAATGCTACCCGATTTGGTCTGTGACCAACGACTGTAGATTTTCCTCTGCGCATGGCACTCGCGTTTGAATCATGTGAGTAGGTTCCTCCCTCGACGCGTGGAAGCACATGTCGGCGCGTGTAAGTGAATTTTCAACCCGTTCAACTTCCGTTTGTTCGACTATTACCCCAATCCTAATTCTAATTATATTTTTGTAGAAACGTCAAATGAAATAGCATGCATCATTCATATTTTTGTAGAAATACTTGTGTAAGATTTGCTTGGTTGCATACATGCTCTATGTCGTTAGCTCTCCATGAAATGGACCTAGGTATTATGGAATGTTAGGAGTATGCAAGCAAATTTGTAGAATGTCTGACAAATGCTATTATGCTTTATATTTCCACTTATCATATGATTATTCTATATTGAAGGAAAGATGGGAAATTGTGATCTACATTTTGTGTACTTGATAGATGTTATGCTCTCGTTGAACATGTGTCTCTATTTTGTATAAGATATTGTAGGATGATTCTAGTTAAGTAATGTGTGCACAAGCAGTTAATTTCAATGAACAAGTAATAGGTTAAGAGTAGGGAATTATGGTTAGGATGACTCATTACTAAATTTAGACTTAACTTTACTAGTCTAACATACCACCACTAGTTTATAAAACACGTTAAGAGTTGTCCTTAGGCTACGAGTTATGTGAATGGTGTCAAAGCTTCATGGGAAACTAGGAGTTTCTGATCGAAACCCAACTAATGCTAAATCATTCCCGCACGTGGAACAAGAGACCACGTCGTATAGCTCATTAGCTGGATGGGAGGGGTCATGCCCCCCAATGAGGGTGACTTTACGGACCTGAGAGGTGCCAGCTAACCCCTAGGTAAGACACCATATATTCTCATAAGAAACATGCCTAAGGTAGCACCTCACAGAAGGTCATCAATCATTCACAACGCGACATTAGGAAATCTCAGGGTTTAAAATGATATGATGGAGACCAGAATAGCCCCAAGGGCATAAGACTAGAACCAGACGTCCAATGAGAAGCCTGTAGAAATCTGTTACTTCTAGAATGCAATGAGAGTCTACAAGTAGGTGGCTCACTGAATATAATTTTTATACTCATCCTTATTTATTTCCTTTTTAGGTGCATGATGTTATGTGTCAAGACAGGGCGTGTTGGAGAAACATGGATGGTCACTCATCATAAAAATTTGGGTCCTCAGACCCAAAGCTCGACTGATTTGTCATTTTAGTGCATGAAATCGCCTCCAACATAAGATCTAACAAGTGATTTAATTTTCTGTTATCTATCGTCTTTAGTGAGAATGTAATTTTATTATCAACGATGCTACCTTGCACCATTCCCAAATGACTTGCCAAGTAGTTCAATCATGATATATTTGTTTGTGGGGATTCATGTCTACCATTTTTGTTGGAGATATATTTTCTTGAGTTATTTTCTTTTGAAATTAACCTCTATTTAATTTATGAATTTTTAAAAGTGTCTAATAAATTCTGAACTTTTATGTTAAATATTTTTAAAATAAAAGTATTGGACACAAAATTTAAACTTCAAATACTAAATAGATAAAATTTCAAATATCCTTAAAACATCACGATCATGCCCATAAGAGTGCTGGTTTTTTTTCTTTTCTTTGAAAACAAGATGCAAAACAAGATTATGAAGGCTATTGTAGAAAGGACCAAAATATTTGGTTAATGTTCTAATGTCGAAGATGTCGGAGAATGTCGGGGCTATCAAGTACTGAATTTGAATTCTAAATCCTGGGTATGGGTCGGCGTGAGGACAAATCATGTCTGAAAAACTTTTGTTAGTTTTTAGGGATAGTCTATAATCTTAAGAATCGAGGAATAAGTAACGTGATCATGTCGCACGGGATGCAAGGGAATGTCAGGGACATTCAAGCGTTGAATCTAGATTTCAAATCTTTGACATGGATCGTAATAGTCTTTCCCACACTTGTAGTCGCCGGGAACATCGAAGATGATAGAAACATAAGAGTCCATTTATTTCCGTGTGGTACCAATTATAGAGCAACACATGACTTTGGACGTGTGAGAAATCTTTTTTATGGGGATTTCACCATTTTCAAGATAAGTACAGACCAATTTTGATAGAACAGGTCAATAGGAGTTAACGGGATACATTGGGAATCAAAATAGCTTTACACGCGCTCTCACACGCCAGCACAAGTTTGGGCTGGTTTTTTTCACGCGCCTGGTCCTTGCACAGTCGCGACCTCCCACGCGCCTTGCGTGTACCGTACGTTCCGAATTCTTCTACAACTTTATAATCTCCTTATTACGGTTCTAACAAGCCCTATTTCATAATTTATTATGCAGTATAGACCAAGATATCGCGATTTAAAGGTTCGGTGATATGGGTTTTGCGTTACCTTCAAATAATCGTTCGATTCAGCTCGTGGCCGTGTCCCCTTCCTCAAAGGATTCCTCAGCAACAACCCCTCTTTCTTTACTCTCAATTGACAATCAAATTTAAGCAAACCAAACTTGAAATCTCATAATTTTTTTCCTCCTCTGTTTTCGGGATTTCGTTTCTTTACTGCTCTTCGTTTTAAATCCAAATCAACTCCCTATCTTGCTACCAACACCAACTAGCAAACCCTTCATCATCCCAACACCTACACCCCACTCGTCCATTCCCCTTTTTCCTCCATTACAGCAGCTAGATGCTGTGTTTTCGGTTTCCATTTTTTCTTTTTTAAATTTCCTTATTTACAGATTTTATTATCATTCTTATTCTTATCCTTATTATTATTAATAAACACAACACCAAATAAATACAAAAATACATATTATCATTACTATTTTAGATCTTATTTGTTGAGTGATTCGACAAACTAATGTTCATATCAATAAGATAATCTGAATCTTACTTTCTCTTGAAGTGATTCCTTACCGTGGAATGTTTTTTTTTTCTTATAAAGTTTATGACCATTTAACTAAAAATTTAAATATTAAATTAAAAAGGTAATTCTTGTTCAATTTTTTCAAAATAAACTGATATGAACTAAGAGACATCAATCATACCATATACTTCAATGAAGATATGAAGAAAATATTGTTGAAATTGTCAAAAGATATTTCAATTCATTTCCCGTTGAAGAAGAATGAAGTTTCATGGTATAAATTTGGGGTGGATTACAATTTAGAGTAATTTAGAGTTATTGTATTTGATTAATGTATTTTAAGACGGTTACAATGACATAATGGTTAATTATGGCTATTAAGTATGGATGTTAGAAGCTTTCTTTAGCCAATGACTAAGTTTCTTGCAATTCTAAGTAGTTTAGATTGCATGTAGAATCATTTAAGCTAGACATGATCAATCTTGCTTGTGGAGTGATTCGAATCTCAAACAAGTTTTCTTGCGTTGAGATGTGTGATCAACAAGAATCATTCAAGCTAGACATGATCGATCTTACTTGTGGAGTGATTTGAATCTCAAACAATGTTCTTGCCTTAAGATATTCGATCAACAAGGTAATCCGAATCTTATTCCCCTTGTAGTGATTCTTTATCTTATCATTTATTGAAGTATATTGTATGATTAATATCTCCGGGTTCATATCAAAAACCTAACTAAAACATATCTTGATTTAATTTTTAATTTTCTAACCTTTGTCATTATTAAATGTATCTCTCCTCCCATTTCTTTTGTTAAAATATAGTTTAAACTCTTAAATTATATTTTAATTTCTAATTTAGTCCTTAACACAAATATTATCCAATTTAATTTAATCAATTAGGGTGACAATAAGCTAAGTCAAAAGATCGTCTAAAGTTGAAAAAACTGCGTCGTAGTCTTCACTCTAAAAAGAAAAGAAAATAAGTAATGTAATTAGGTCGTAGAAAAATGTTCTATCCATATTTTGAATTCTATGTGTGTCGTAATGTGTTGAACCAATAAATGTTAAAAATGTTTTAAAAGAAAAGAACCCAAATTAAAGGTCAAAGACGAGACAGAAGCCACTACCTCAACTATGAAAAGACAACAGTACCTGTCCCCAATCCCGACACAATATCAATTTTTGAATCTTAGACATGGATGGTTAGAAGAAGAAAAAAAAAGGAAAAAAATCCCTCCATTTAAAAAATATGCTTTATTAAATGCTGTACCAATAAATAAAAAAAGAACACACAAATAGTCACAAGGTACACAGCTCCCTGACACACAATATCAGTTCAATGGTAGCCACTCATATATATATTCTTTATCTCTTCATTTATTTTGGCTCAAATTCAAATGTACATTACATTTTAAACGTGGATAAATAGTTGCATTCATAAACTTAAATTTAAATTTAAATAAAATGTTGCAATTTTTAATTTTTACCATCTAATAGAATTTCATTCAAAACGTTATTAATGAATATGTTTTCAAGTTTTAGATTCAGTACATCAAAATTATAGGTAAAAATAGATCATAGTCTAAGTCTTAAACATAATAATATTTGTTTATATTTTGTGTATGTTTCGTTTAAAGATAGTGCCATTCCTATGTTTTTTTTAAAGATTATATTGTTTTTGTATATTTCAGTTCGAATTTTAAAAAATTTCGTTGTTTTTTTATCTTACTTTTCACGTTTTTAGCAAGGACTCCATTATTCATATATTATGGATTCATTTTATAGTTCTACAATAATAGATGGTTGGTGTTAAAAATATATTCGGTATTTAGTAACAGCAACCATAGTAAAAGTTGTGTGTCAATTTAAGTGCAACTTTCCTATAAATTGGATGCATTCGTCCACGGAGAGAGCAGCAAGAGAAAGAGAGCCATGGATGCCTTCTTTGTGCTTCTATTCATGCCTTTCATTTTTGTGATGTTCTCTCAATGTTATTACCGCAAAAGAAAGCATTCTAATGGGGAAGCACCTGAGCTCCCACCAGGCCCTAAACCATGGCCTCTCGTGGGCTGCCTCCCAACAATGTTGACCACCAACTTGCCAACCTACCAATGGATCCATGCAGTAATGAAGCAATTCAACGCTGAAATTGCATGCATACGTCTTGGAAGTATTTACATAATTCCTGTGGCTTCTCCACAACTTGCTCTTGAATTTCTTAAGACATATGATTCTATCTTTGCATCACGTTCTTCCATTTCCAACACGGTCGATACCTTAAGCCATCGATATCTTACTGCCGCCTTTTCACCTTTGGGAAAACAATGGAGGAAGATGAGAAGAATTCTTGCTTCAGAAATACTCAATTCATCAACTCTACATCGAATGCTTGGCCATAGAAATGCCGAAGCTGATACTCTTCTACGCTATATTTTCAGCCAAACAAGTAATAGAGATGGAGCAGTCGTTAATCTTAGAAGCATAACACAACATTATTGTGGTAACATAATCAGAAGAATGCTATTCAATAAAAGATACTATGGCAAAGGAAGAGAAGATGGAGGGCCAACTTTTGAAGAAGAAGAGCATAATCAAGCATTGTTGACAATTCTTAAGCATGTTAATGCATTTTCTACATCGGATTTCATGCCTTGGTTGAAGCCATTTGATTTAGATGGACATCAAAAAATTATGAAGAATGCGTTAAATGTCGTTCAAAAGTATGATGAACCCATTATAGACGAGAGAGTTCAAAGATGGAAAGATGGGAAAATGGAAGGGGTGAAGGAGGACATTCTCAATATCCTTATTTCGCTCAAAGATGAAAATGCAAAACCATTGCTATCTGTCGCAGAGATTAAAGCTCAAATCACGGTAAGCAATGTTCTCAAACATTAAATTTCAGGATTTGTCAGACATAAAATTTTAAATGCTCATAAAATTTTAAATTTACGAGCATTTTAGACACAAACTTAAACTTTTAATCTAATGTGGATGAAATCAATCATATTGTTAATACTGATAGTGAAGTGTTCCCAATAATAGGAGCTACAAATTGCAACGATAGATAATCCTTCGAACGCAGTGGAATGGGCAATGGCGGAGTTACTAAACCAACCGAAAATTCTCGAAAAAGCCATTGAAGAATTGGACAAAGTAGTTGGAAGAGAAAGGCTAGTCCAGGAATATGATATCCCAAATCTCAAGTACCTCACTGCTTGTATTAGAGAATCATTTCGACTTCATCCATTTTCACCTTTCAACGTTCCTCATGTCTCAAACACGGACATCATAGTGGCGGGTTACTTCATCCCAAAAGGTAGTGAAGTGTTGCTCAGCCGTATAAGTCTAGGTCGAAACCCAAGGATTTGGGAGGATCCAATGAGGTTTAATCCAGAGCGTCACCTAAATGATAGGACAGTGGAATTGGGATTATTAGAGCCCAACCTGCGATTCATGAGCTTCAGTAGAGGGAGAAGAGGGTGCCCTGGTAGCTCACTTGGCACTAACATTACTATGATGCTATTTGCAAGACTTCTACAAGGCTTTTCATGGAGCTTTGTGCCAGGAATCACAAAGATAGACTTCTCGGAAGCTGATGAACTCTCTCTCCCGAAGCCATTGCATCTGCATGCACAACCACGTCTATCTCATATTATGTACCCAAGGCTTGTTCATCATGATGCATAGCCTAACTAAGACGACATTGTGTACCGAATAAAAACAACTACTTATATTCCTTATTTTTGTGTGTTTGATTTCTATGTAGTCTCCCACTTTTTAGACATAAATGAGATTTTCAAAATATAACTAATCTTTCAACCAATATAACAAAATATTTCAACCAATATCCCTTTGAACGATTTGTTTTTGAGAAACAAATCTTGGAGAGATAGCTTTGCATAGGTTATATGATCCTCTTCTTACTAATACTATTTACTAAATCAAATGAATTCCAAAGGATGAGGAAAAAGATAAATATATTTGCAAGTAAATATAATATAACCCTAATAGAAGGAAAATATCTAAATATTTGCGTATAATAAAATGAAAAATATAATAGCTATGTTAAGCCATAATGGAAGGAAAATATTTATATATTTGCCGGTAATAAAGGGTCAAATATGATATATATGGTAAACTATAATTCAGGACTAAATATCCTTAACACCCCGCATGCTGAGCGTCGGATTTGAACAAACGTGAAGCTTGGATTTGAAGCATTCAAAGAGAGGTCGATAGAGAGTAGAATCAGAGAAAGGAGAACGAGCAACCAAGTGTTGAGAAACAAACATGGGTTGTGGACTATAGAGATGAAAGGTAGAGGCTTTAGAATTAGGGTGATGGCTCTATTATGAGAGAAGAGCAAGAGACAAAGGGAGGATTTGATGGTGGCTGTGAAGAAGGAAGGTTAAATATGGTGGCAGTCAAAACAAGAGAAAAAGAAGAGGGCAGAAACTGAGAATGCGGACTCCGGGGTGTATTTTAGACGAAGAAAGAAAAAGTGGGGTAGAGATGGATGAGGTTTGCGCCTTGTGGACGAGTTTGCTACCAACCAAATGAGCACTAGTAAAAATATGTTAAGCATATTTTAACTGACTAATAAAGAGACCATCAGGAGTGGGTGAAGAGCCACAATGATAGATCCAAAGACAGCGATTCTGTTCACAGCACCACCAATGCCATGAGCGGAGCTGGAGGAGAAGTAGCTGGTGTCGTAGCAGGTGCTGCAGTTTCAATGGATGGAGGGAGCCACGCCTCCCGGAGCAACGGACGAAGATGGTGGTGAAGCTGGAAGAGTTGCCACAGTGGGCGAAGGAGTTGATTTTGCCGAGGAGGCCAGTTTGGTGCCCGGATTTCGAAGGTAAATCTCTGTCGGGTTGGTTATAAACTTGTTTTATTTATTTATTTTGTTTTATAAGTTTTTGACTAAAAATAGTTGTTAGTATTTATTTTATTTTGTTGTTTATTTCTCCATTAAAAAGGCTAGGTGTTTGGATTAGAGTAAGAGTGGAACTAATTCTTACTAAGTGGGATTAGTGGGATTAGTTGAAGGAGTGGTAATTGATTTGTAGCAAGAAATGTGTTATTTTTTTATTATATAAGAAAAATGGTGTAGTAACACACCACACAAAAGAAGAAAAATTAATTTATGTCTTTGCTCCTTTTCCGCTTCTGTCATTTTCTTTCATTTGGTATTAGAGCTACAAGATCAAGGCCTGTTTTCAATCATGTCTCACCTAGAGATTGAGCTCTCAAGAAGAGAGAGATCAAAAAATGAGACAGGAATCAAGTGACAGGAGCCAAAGCACCGGTGTGATAGAAGATGATTCCTCAAACGAAGCGTCTTGCTCATGCCAATAATATATATTCACACCTTCCAAACTTGTTAATAGGAGTGTGAAGACAATTATGTTGGGAATGAAGATGGAACCAAAGCTTACAGACTATTGGATCCACAGAAGAACAAAATTATGGTGAGCAGGGATGTGTTGTTCGAAGAGGAGAAAAAGTGGTGTTGAGAAGAAATCACAAACGGTGATGATGAACAAAGAGGAACTTTCACTGTTCAAATTTCAGAAAAACAGAGTAGAACAGAGGAGAGGAATATTGAACAAATCGAAGTTGATCCAGATGAAAGGCAAAGGGAAAATTCGTCCTATAACTTTATCAACGTCTCAAATGCATCTATTGGAATAAACTTAAAATGCTAAAGGTTAGTTTTGTTAAAATAAACTTAATGTAACTTTAGTAAATTTGTTAGGAAAGTTAATTTGAAGACGGCAAGTCAAAGAAAAGTTGGTAGGGTTTATGAGCGTTTCTCTCATCCTATTCTATTATTAGTGTTAGAAAAGTTATAAATACCTAATCCTTTTCAGTCAAGTCAGAGCAAAAAAATACAAAGCAATAGAAAAGGCTTTTTTGATAAAATCAGTGTTCTTTGTCTGCTTGTCTCTCTTCTCTCGACATCTCCTTCACAAATACACGAGTAGTATTTTCACAAAGTGGTATCAAAGCGTTCTATCGTTAGTGTGTGTGAGATTTACTTCATAAATTAGAAAAGTTTTATTTTAATAAATTGGTATCAGAGCCGATGGTGAATATGATGGGTCAAATGTCGCTACCGCGATTAATGAAGATGAACTATGAGAATTGGAGCATTCAAATGAAAGCTCTTCTCGGTTCACAAGATGCATGGGTGGTGGTCAAAGAAGGTTTCGAAGAACCAAAGGATACCACGAGTTATACGGCGGCACAAAAACAAGGCGTTAAAAGAATTGCGATCAAACGATAACGCGGTATTATACATGCTGTTCTGGGCCGTTGACCAGTTGGGCTTTGAGAAGATTGTCAGGGAAAATACTTCAAAAGAAGCGTGGGATACTTTAGAAAAAGTGTTCAAAGGAACAGACCGAATCAAGCAAGTGCGTCTCCAAACTCTTCATGGCGAGTTGGAGAGCATGAAGATGAAGGAGTCAGAAAATGTATCTGACTACATCACGCATGTTCAGACTGTGGTAAACCAACTAAATCGAAACGGAGAAATGTTACCCGAGACACAGGTTGTGAGAAGATCTTGAGGACATAAACCAACAACTTCGAGAATGTTGTATGTGCGATAGAAGAGTCAAAGGACCTAGCGACGTTCACGGTCGATGAGCTCGCCGGTTCTCTCGAGGCACACGAGCAACGTAAGAAAAAGAAGGAGGAAACACTCGATCAAGCACTTCAAACAAAGGCATCAATCAAAGATGAAAAGGTTGAGGTGGTCAAGGTAGTAGTAATGAAGGACATTATAAGGAGAAGAGACAGTCAAGTCAAGCCAAGCAAATTGGTGTGGAAGAGGACGCAGTCAAGGAAGAGGTGACCGATCAACTTACTACAATATTCAGTGCTATAAATGTAAAAAATATGGTTACTCTGCGAATGATTGTAACTCTAACAAATGTTACAGTTGTGGCAGAGTGGGGCATTTTGCAAGAGATTGTCGAGCCGAGAAAAAGGTAGAAGAAACAATCAACCTAGCTTTGGATGACGTAACAAACAAAGACATTCTCTTGATGGTCCAAAATGAAGAGCTGAAAACAAAAGAACACGGCGGTACGAAAGATGATGGTGGTAGTCGTGAGGCGATGAAAACTATTGGAAATGAGGTGATATGCAGCGGATTTAGCGAAATCACGATATCAGAGACGAGAAAATTGAAGAAGGATGAACAACTGGATAACAGAGAGCTTGAGCTCGAAAAGAAACCACGACTGAGCTTGAGAAAACGAAAACAGCGCAGGTGGAATCGATGAATGGGGGAGTTTTGTTGGAATAAACTTAAAATGCTAAAGGTTATTTTTGTTAAAATAAACTTAATGTTAACTCAAGTACATCTGTTAGGAAAGTTAATTTGAAAAAGGCAGGTGAAAGAGAAGGCTCAGAGCTTTTTTAGGGAATGATGGTAGGGGTTAGTGAGGGTTAGCGTTTCTCTCATTTTATTATTAGTGTTAGAAAAGTTATAAATACCTAATCTTTTCCTATAAATCATGGCAAAAACAAAGAGCAAAGAAATACAGAGCAATAAAAAAGGCTTTTATGATAAAATCAGTGCTCTTTGTCTCCTTGTCTCTTCTCTCTCGACATCTCCTTCACAAATATGCGAGTAGTATTTTCACAAAGTGGTATCGGAGCGTTCTATCATTAGTGTGTGTGAGATTTACTTCACAAATTAGTGAGTTTTAATTTAACAGCATCATCATCAAGCTCATCGACGCCGAAAAAGTTTAGATCTCTAGGAGATATTTATAGAGAACTGAACAAAGCAGAGGAGGAAGTAGTGGGCCTTTGTTTTTTTTTCTATAGACGAGCCAACCTCATATGAGGAAGTGCTAAGAATGAAAACTGGAGGAATGTCATGAAGTCTGAAATTCTCTCCATTGAAAAAAAACAAAACGTGGGAACTCATAGATTTGCCGAAGAATCTTAAAGCAATCGACATCAAATGGATTTTCAAATTAAAGAAAAATCTAGATGGAGGGATCATGAAACATAAGGCGAGACTCGTGGCAAAGGGATATGCATAGTAGTTTGGTGTAGATTACAGTGAAGTATTCGTACCAGTGGCCAAGTTAGAAACAGTGAGATTAACTCTAGCCTATGCAGCAATTAAGAATTGGGAAGTACATCAAATGGATGTGAAGACAACTTTTCTAAATGGTGTGTTAGAAGAGGGGGTGTATGTTGTTCAACTAGAAGGGTTCGTTGACAAGGAAAATCCAAACATGGTATTAAAACTATGTAAAGCCTTGTATAGATTAAAACAGGCTCCAAGGGCCTGGAATTTTAAACTTGTCAATGTTTGCAGTCGCTTGGTTTTGTTAGATGTCCACAAGAATATGTTGTCTACATGAAAATTAATGGAGTTGAAGCAGTGATAATCGGTACATATGTGGATGACTTAATCATAGCCAGCTTAAACAGACAAATTATAGCTCAGTTGAAGGAAGAGATGCAGCAGAAATTCGAGATGAGCAATCTTGAACTTTTGAGCTATTACTTGGGTATTGAGGTGCGATAAAGCAGTGAATCAATCACTTTATGACAGGCCGGATATGCAAGGAAAATCATAAAGAAGCTAGGAATGGGGGAGTGCAATTCTTAGTTCGATTCCCATGGAACCAAGAATGAAGATGAGCAAACATGGGAATGGAGAACGTGCGGTTGACAAAACACTTTACAGAAGTGTTATTGGAAGCTTACGTTATCTAGTTAATACCTGGCCCGACATAACCTACTTAGTTGGTGTGATTAGTAGATACATGGAGGAATCAACAACTTCACATCTCACAGCAGTAAAACAAATATTAAGGTATGTGAAAGGTACTCTAAGTGTTGATTGTGTTTATAAGAAGTTGAATGTGGAGCTAGTAAGATTTAGCGATAGTGATATGGCTGAAAATATTGATGATACGAAGAGTACAACCGGAGTGTTGTACTATTTGGGAGTAAATCCAATAACCTTGGTATCGCAGAAGCAGAAGCAGAAGGTGGTGGCTTTGACATCATACGAGGCTGAGTATATAGCCGCAACTGCTGGAACATGTCAAGGAGTTTGGTTGGGCAGAATTTTAAGTAACATCAGTCAACTGCATGTAAAACCCAAGCTTAATGTTGACAACAAGTCAGTTATAGCATTGGCGAAAAATCCTGTCTACCATGATCGAAGTAAGCACATCGATACTAGGTTTCATTTTATTCGCCAATGTGTTCAAATTGAAGCTATTGAATTGGAATATGTGAACACAGATGAACAATTGACGGATATTCTGACAAAGCTGTTTGCAAGACAACAGTTCCTCGAGTTAAGAGAGAAAATTGGCATGAAGAAAGTCAGCATAGTTTAATAAGTTTAGGGGAGTGATGGTTGGTTTTAAGCTTATTTTATTTATTTCTTTTCCTTCATAAGTTTTTGGCTAAAAATAAATGTTACTATTTATTTTATTTTGTTGTTTATTTCTCTATGAAAAAAGGTTGGGGATATCCACCAGAAGAGTGGAAGTAGTAGAAAAGTAGAACTAATTTGTAGGAAGTAGTGGGAGGTGATTTTGTAACAAGAACTGTGTTATTTTTTTTATTATACAAGAAAAATGGTGTCAAGTTAGTAACACACCACAAAAAGGGGAAAAATTCATTTGTGTGTCTTCCTTCTCCCCTTCTATTATTTTCTTTCATGTAGAAGGTCGATGGTTTTGTCAAAATTCCCTATTTTTCAAATGAGAACGCTATGAGGATTGTGAAGTTAGGGTGTGAAGTATGAAGGGGCGATTGGGAAGAAAATGAAAGAGGCTATGTTGGCCAAGGGGAAATTGATTGTGTTTGAGAATGTGAGGTTGCATGTACAAAACATGACGAATGAAGGGCCTGCAAAGGATTATTTTGAGGCCAAAAAGGTGGAGCCGAAGAGTAATCAATCGGCTCCGTCTGCGGAAGCCATGACGACTGCCCCTGCAGCGTCAAAGCCAACAGTGGTGGTGGAGAAGAAGATGATTAGAGGATTCAAAAGCCATTGAAAAGAAATGATCGGGGTTGCTAAACCGAAACAACACTGATACCATGAGAATATTTGCTAAAACTACCCCTACTTATATGCTTCAAAAGTTCTCTATTTATAATCATAATCATATAGAGAATCAAATAAATTGCAAAAGATATGGAAAGAACAATAAATAGATACAAGATATTTGTCTACAATACAATAAAATGATAAATATAATATCTATGATAAGCCATAGAAGACAAATGTGATATATATATATAGTAAACTATAATTCAAGACTAAATATCCATAATGTTGAGGATTGTTGGGAGTGAGTTTCACGTGGGCTAATTTAGGGAATGATCATGAGTTTATAAGTAAAATAATACATCTTCATTGGTACGAGGCCTTTTGGAAAGCTCAAAACAAAGCCATGAGAACTTATGCTCAAAGTGGACAATATCATACAATTGTAGAGAGTCGTGATTCCTAACACATAACACTTACCCTTGAGAATAAATAAGCCTAGGGTACATAACATGAGATAAGCGTGGCTTTCCATGCAAATGCAATGGCTTTGGGAGAGAGAGTTCATCAGCTTCGGAGAAGTCTATCTTTGTGATTCCTGGCAGTAAGCTCCATGAAAAGCCTTGTAGAAGTCTTGCAAATAGCATCATAGTAATGGTAGTGCCGAGTGAGCTACCAAGGCACCCTCTTCTCCCTCTACTGAAGGTAATGAATCGCAGGTTGGGTTCTAATAATCCCAATTCCGTTGTTGTATCTTTCATGTGACGCTCTGGATTAAACTTCATTGGATCCTCCCAAGTCCTTGGGTTTCGGCCTAGACCTATACGGCTGAGAAACACTTCACTACCTTTTGGGATGAAATAACCAGCTATAGTGATGTCAGAGTTTGAGACATGAGGAAGGTTGAAAGGCGAAAATTGATGAATTCGAAATGTTTCTCTAATGCAAGCGGTGAGGTACTTGAGATTTGGGATATCAGATTCTTCAACAACCCTTTCTCTTCCAATTACTTTGTCCAATTCTTCCATGGCTTTTTCCAGAATTTTTGGTTCATTCATTAACTCTGCCATTGCCCATTCAACAATATTTGATGGATTATCTATGGCTGCGATTTGTAACTCCTATTATCGATCATCAATGTTAGATTAAAAATTTAAGTTTGTGTCTAAAATAAAAAAATTTTGATGTTTGAAAACATTGTTTACCGTGATTTGAGCTTTAATCTCTGCGACAGATAGCATTGGTTTTGCATTTTCATCTTTGAGTGAAATGAGGATATCAAGAATGTCGTCCTTCACCCCTTCCATTTTCCCATCTTTCCATCTTTGAACTCTCTCGTCTATAATAGGTTCATCATACTTTTGAACAACATTCAAAGCTTTCTTCATAATTTTTTGATGTCCATCTAAATCAAATGGCTTCAACCAAGGTACGAAATCCGATATAGAAAATGCATAAATATACTCGATCATTGTGAATAATGCTTGATTATGCTCTTCCTCTTCAAAAGTTGGCCCTCCATCTTCTCTTCCTTTGCCATAGTATCTTTTATTGAATATCATTCTTCTCATTATGTTACCACAATAATGTTGTGTTATGCTTCTAATATTAACCACTCCTCCATCTCTATTACTTGTTTGGCTAAATACATAGCGTAAAAGAGTATCAGCCTCGATGTTTCTATGGCCAACCATTCGATGGAGAGTTGATGGATTGAATATCTCTGATGTAAGAATTCTTCTCATCTTCCTCCATTGTTCTCCCATCGGTGAAAGGGCGGTGGTGAGATATCCATGACTTAACATACCAACGGTGTTGGAAATACAAGAACGTGATGCAAAGATAGAATCATTTATTTTAAGAAACTCAAGAGCGATCTCTGGAGAAGATACAGGAATTATGTAAGTACTTCCAAGACGTATGCATGCAATTTCAGTGTTGAATTGCTTCATTACTGCATGGATCCATTTGTAGGTTGGCATGTTGGTGGTCAACATTGTTGGGAGGCAGCCCACGAGAGGCCATGGCTTAGGGCCTGGTGGGAGCTCAGCTGCTTCCCCATTTGAATGCTTTGTTTTGCGGTAATAACATTGAGAGAACATAACAAAAATGAAAGACATACATAGAAGCACAAAGAAGGCATCCATGGCTAGCTCTCTTTCTCTTGCTGTTCTCTCGGTGGATGAATGCATCCAATTTATAGGAAAGTTGCACTTGAAGGACACATAAGGAAGTCATATGTTCACTAGAAATGGTAATTCTTTGTAGACATTGTTGTTCCCATTTTTTAAATGTGAGCCCTACAACATTTTTGTAATTTACACATCATTATTGGACTCTTCCTCTTCTATCTTACAGCACAACCTTTTAGTACACAACAATTAAAATAATAATAACATACCATTTTAATGTTTTTCAATTGAATCAGTTTTTAGAATTTGGATTCGAAATTCATTCTAGTTACATCAATAAAATATCACCAAAGACCGTAAAATAGACGGTAATGTGACCATCTAATAACCATATCTAAAAAAAACTATATATATATATATAAAAAAGCATATGTAGATAAACAAGCAAAGAAAAAAAAAAAAAGGGTCAGAAAAACCTTCGCTCTCAAAGCTCAATCACCAGAAGTTTTTTTTGTGGTTCAAATGCAACCTTCCATAGTTCGGTTTTTCAAAGCTCAATCACCAGAAGTTTTTTTTTGTGGTTCAAATGCAACCTTCCATAGTTCGGTTTTTCAAAGCTCAATCACCAGAAGTTTTTTTTTGTGGTTCAAATGCAACCTTCCATAGTTGGGTTTTTCAAATGAGTGGGTATGCTTTCTTTATGTGTCCAATCAAGTCCAACAAAATTAAACATGTGAAACATATACAAAATAATTTAAATTATTTGAGAGAATTAATTTTTTGAACACAATTTTTCAATTTGTAATATATATATATATATAGATTTATTTATTTATTTGTTAGATTGGACCAAATGTTTAAGTAAGTTGTAACAAAAAGTTAGAGAGAAAAAGAACAAAGTTTTTTTTTTCCATGATTTAAAAGTGAGAAATTAGATTCAAATATAAAATTGAGGTGGTTGTCTTAGTGAGTCACAAAAATTGTTTCGTTTCATTTTAATGGATAGTTTAGCGGTGTCTAGATACATTTTTTGATAGCTTCAGCTCGACTTCTCAGTTGATTCGGCTTGAATTTGATATTTTTGGACCCTTGTGAGGCCGGTTGATTCGGCTCAAGTCTAATATGTTTAGACCCTTTTATACCATTTTTGACACTTCATTTGTCATTTTTTACACTTTGGAGTTGTTTTTTACACTTCCAACTTCTCGTTTTAAGGGTGAACGCAGAAAGTCTCACTCAAAATCGAAAGGTAAGTCAGACGATCGGAGACGATCGAATATCATTCATGTCCGATGAAACAAAACTAGAGAAATATGGACAAAATAATTGAAATTATTTGAGAGATAAAAAATTAATTATGAACCCAAAATTTTTCAAATGATAATATATATATTTTTAGATTCAACATATATAAACTCAAATAACAATCAAGTGAATTTAGAAAGTGAGAAATTAGATTCAAATATAAAATGGAGGTTCTTGAGTTTGATATTTTTGAACCCTTTTGAGATCGGTTAATTCGACTCATGTCTAGTATGTTCAGATCCTTTTATACCATTTTCTACACTTCACTAGTCATTTTTTACACTTTCGGAGTTATTTTTGACACTTTCGACTTCTCGTTTACGGGTTAATATGAAAAGTCCTAATTAAAGTCGAAAGGTAGGTCAGACAATCAGAGAAAACTCGAGAAAAATGAAATCAGAGAAAACTTGAGAAAAATGAATGTGCATATGGTAGACGGGAGGTCCGTGGAAGAAAGGTTACGCCTTCTTGGGTCGAAATGATGACAAGAAAAAAGAAAAAAAAAAAAAAAAAAAAAAAAAAAAA